>NC_142806.1:66742699-66884617 GCF_049724085.1 Artemia sp. Qi Xiang Cuo | reverse complement strand
GCGTAGAGTAACGTGGGCGAAATTTCTGAATCGTCGTGATACCAAGGTCGCTTGCTATCCGGTACTGACACCCAAGAACCCGAAAACTACACCCTAGTCGATGTTTTGAGCAATAGTTCTAACACCGATCATGTCCCATAAAATAACTGTTTATCTGCCTAAATAACACTAATTAGCTGGTGTTTGCCTTTACTTTGAAAGTATTACATCGTCACTTCAGGGTCAATGACTTTCTATCTGTCCAGGAATGATTAACTCTACCTGCTGTCGCGTGATTAAAAAAAAACACTTCCCGCTAGGTAGCAGGTTACTAAACAAAATTCCAATTATCGTGTACACTCACTAAAAAAGTTGCAGACCCCTCAGACATAATAAAGTTAAACTGTTTTAGATCAATGTGTTCGGAATTAAACAGGCTTTCTTTTTTAATATAAAAAAATTACTTTATTTTGAAAAAATTTCGAGTTTTTAGCTTTTCTTTTATAAATTTGTTGACAAAAATCTGAATTTTTTTTTAAACTGCAGTAAAAAGTGTACTATTTTTTTATTTTTTCTACAAACAAAAGTCTCTCTGTCATTTATTTGTTCTCCTATTATTCCGGCCGTCGTCTTAGCATCCTTGTTCACTGTACATTCCATTATCTGATCGAACCAGGTGGCCATGAACCTTGTGTGCATTCTCTTTACTGCAAAGTATCCTTTCATGAACTTCCTGTGTACATCAGGAAAGGTTTGTGGTGAACTTCGCATTTCTGATAGGTACTGTATGAGACATTTTGTATACTGAGGATGGTCAACCGCCGCCAAGTATGGCGACATCCAAGCAGTTGCTGTCAAATGAGACTCCCAGTCACAGTCTTATTCAGCATGTATGAATTGCATCGCTATTTCAAGTATTTCCAAGAACTGCCGCCAGAAAGCAAACGTGGGCAACGCTTTTCGCAGGGTGTCGAAGGCATTCACTATGGGAGCCAAAGTGATTAAGGTATCACTTGCCTCCTGAAGTGCAGTTCGCGCGTCAGCACCGTTTGCCAATGAAGTCCTGAATAACTCAATGGCACTATCCAGCTGGTCCAGACGGAATAAGTCTTCTTGTGGTTCGGAGTAATACTCCTTCCAAAGACTCCCAGTAGATGGCTAGCAAGACCTCGTACAGTATGCAGTAGGCATTGATAGCTTGGTAGTAGCCTTTCCCTTGAAATGCCTTTTCGCAAGTACCAGGAAGCAGCAGCTTTGCCTGCACTATAATGATTTGGCCAAAATGAGGCGTAGAGTAACGTGGGCGAAATTTCTGAATCGTCGTGACACCAAGGTCGCTTGCTATCCGGTACTGACACCCAAGAACCCGAAAACTACACCCTAGTCGATGTTTTGAGCCATAGTTCTAACACCGGTCATGTCCCATAAAATAACTGTTTATCTGCCTAAATAACACTAATTAGCTGGTGTTTACCTTTACTTTGAAAGTATTACATCGTCACTTCAGGGTCAATGACTTTCTATCTGTCCAGTAATGATTAATTCTACCTGCTGTCGCGTGATGAAAAAAAAAACTTCCCGCTAGGTAGCAGGTTACTAAACAAAATTCTAATTATCGGGTACACTCACTAAAAAAGTTGCAGACCCCTCAGACATAATAAATTTAAACTGTTTTTCTTAGATCAATGTGTTCGGAATTAAACAGGCTTTCTTTTTTAATATAAAAAAAAATTACTTTATCTTGAAAAAATTTCGAGTTTTTAGCTTTTCTGTTATAAATTTGTTGACAAAAATCTGAATTTTTTTTTAAACTGCAGTAAAAAGTGTACTATTTTTTTATTTTTTCTACAAACAAAAGTCTCTCTGTCATTTATTTGTTCTCATATTATTCCGGCCGTCGTCTTAGCATCCATGTTCACTGTACATTCCAGTATCTGATCGAACCAAGTGGCCATGAACCTGGTGTGCATTCTCTTTACTGCAAAGTATCCTTTCATGAACTTCTTGTGTACATCAGGAAAGGTTTGTGGCAAACTTCGCATTTCTGATAGGTACTGTATGAGACATTTTGTATACTGAGGATGGTCAACCGCCACCAAGTATGGCAACATCCAAGCAGTAGCTGTCAAAGGAGACTCCCAATCACAGTCTTGTTCAGCATGAATGAATTGCATCGCTATTTCAAGTATTTCCAAGAACTGCCGCCAGAAAGCAAACGTGGGCGACACATTTCGCAGGGTGTCGAAGGCATTCATTATGGGAGCCAAAGTGATTAAGGTATCGCTTGCCTCCTGAAGTGCAGTTCGCGCGTCAACACCGTTTGCCAATGAAGTCCTGAATAACTCAATGGCACTACCCAGCTGGTCCAGACGGAATAAGTTTTCTTGTGGTTCGGAGTAATACTCCTTCCAAAGACTCCCAGTAGAGGGCTAGCAAGACATCGTACAGTATGCAGTAGACATTGATAGCTTGGTAATAGCCTTTCCCTTGAAATACCTTTTCGCAAGTACCAGGAAGCAGCAGCTTTGCCTGCACTATAATGATTTGGCCAAAATGAGGCGTAGAGTAACGTGGGCGAAATTTCTGAATCGTCGTGATACCAAGGTCGCTTGCTATCCGGTACTGACACCCAAGAACCCGAAAACTACACCCTTATCGATGCTTTGATCCATAGTTATAACACCAATCATGTCCCATAAAATAACTGTTTATCTGCCTAAATAACACTAATTAGCTGGTGTTTACATTTACTTTCAAAGTATTACATCATCACTTCAGGATCAATGACTTTCTATCTGTCCAGGAATGATTAATTCTACCTGCTGTCACTTGATGAAAAAAAAAACTTCCCTCTAGGTCGCAGGTTACTAAACAAAATTCTAATTATCGGGTACACTCACTAAAAAAGTTGCAGACCCCGAAGACATAATAAATTTAAACTGTTTTTCTTAGATCAATGTGTTCGGAATTAAACAGGCTTTCTTTTTTAATATAAAAAAAATTACTTTATCTTGAAAAAATTTCGAGTTTTTAGCTTTTCTGTTATACATTTGTTGACAAAAATCTGAATTTTTTTTAAACTGCAGTAAAAAGTGTACTATTTTTTTATTTTTTCTACAAACAAAAATTATATTCGTGTAACCCCAAGTCTCTTCTTTCGATTGATCTAAGATTATGCTGGATTTGACTAATCTAATCTGTAAAAAAAAATTCGAATCGTCGAACCCCATTACAGACCAAATTTGGTGTTTTTGGCCTATATCTCAGAAACGCTCCAACGGCAAACATGGGCCCTGCGATATTCGTTTTCAGCATGGTCGACTACCTTGGGATCCACCCTTGACATTTTTGTCCCTTCCGGCATGGGTACTAATCGAAATAAGCGAGATACAGAATCTGGCGCTCTGACTAATGTGCTTTTTCCGGTAAAAATATTCTAAACTTTTTTTTTACCGGTTTATGATGACGAGGAACAAGCGTAAATGTAAAACAGAGATTCAATTTGGATCGATTTCACATGACAAAACTTACCATTTATCTTTAACGCAAAAATCAATAAATCGAGCTTCGATCCAGTCATTAGCGGCCGATTTCTCAAAAAAAATCTTGAAATCGCAACGGAGTCTCAAAATACGCTAAAGTTAATTGACACCAGATTGGCTAATCTAGAAAATCGAGTAATTTTTGTGGAAAATGCTCAAGCTATCTTACAATCCAATGTTGCTCAAGTTGAAAAAAATTGCAATGCAGTAAATGAAGAATAAATTTCCCTAAGAACGCAAACGCAAATTATATCAACTGAGGCAAAATATCACCGTGAAATGACGTCTTCGTTGTCAGCAAGAATGATGTCGGCGGAATATTTCATTACAGAAAATAACATTGTTTGGAATACGGTTTGTGATGATTTGGCTAATGCTCAAAGTTTATTTCAAGAAATATATGCCAACGGTTTAGAATTAAAAAATGTTTCAAAGTTTACAGTTGTTGCGAATAAAAAAGAGCAAAAGTTTTTTCAAGTGAATGTAAAATCACACAAGGCGAAGATTATGATCTTACGTAATGGGAAAAACTTAAGAATAAGACTTTCGGTTCAAATGGAGCTATGAAAAATGTTTACGTCAGCGATGATGCTCCATTGTCTGTTCGTTAAGCACGGAATAGACTTTACGAGATTAGATCTAAATTGAGTACTAAGGGTATTCCAGCTTGGGTGTTTAATACTGTTCCTCCATTCATTCAGCTTGAGAAAGAAGGTGTTGGAAAAGTGAAGTATTAGTACAATGAGCCGATACCAGAGCTAGTTGATTATCAATTCTAGCATTTCATTTGTTTGTTTTGAAATTAAAAAGTATTTTTGCTATTATTAAATGAATTTTGTTATTGTAGTTAGCTGTCCAAAAAAACTAGTTATATTTTTCTGCAATTGCATTATCCTGTCTTTTTATTTTATGTCAGGTTTTCTCCTTTTTACTTTCTCTAAGTTTTTTTTTGTTATGCTGTATCTTTTTATTTTGTGTTTCGTTATGATAAATTTTATTTATAATTTATTTTCTTTTTTTCAATTTTTTCCTTTTGTTATTTATTGCGACCCTCCTGGACACTGGAGATCACTTGTGGTTGTTTTAAGTAGAGTTAATTTTTCTATGAGTTTCCTCGTTAGCCTCCTTGGCATGTGTCTTTAAAAGAGTTGGATTATAATGATGATCTACTATATAATGATAATGATACTATAATGATAAATCTTCTATGGGTCTGTAAAGTTTGACCACTTTCCATTTAAATTGCCAAGGCCTTTCTAGTTCCTTTAATTATTTAACAGATCTATGTAAGTTTTCCGAGTTGGATGTGCTTGCATTGAATGAAACGTGGCGTCGTAATCATACAATGAGTCTACTTGAAATTGATAGTTATGACTGTGTGACGCAGAAAAGGGAATCACGATTACATGGTAGATTGGCTTTATATTGCAGGAAGAATATTACAATGAAAATACGGAATGATCTACGGGTGAATAAAGAGATGGTTTTTGAATCGACGGTGGTTGAACTTTGTAAGTCAGAAAAATATTTCTTTGTGGTGGTTGTTTATCGACCTCCATCTGGAAATGTGCAGGAACTTACTGATTTGCTGGAGCGGCAAATGGATAAGTTGTCAGGTTCAAACCACCCATACTTTGTTTGTGGAGACTATAATCTTGGTCTATTTCCAGTAAATGTAAACCCGAGAGTTCGATATTTTTTAAATGTTATGTTGGGTTAGGGTTTAAGACCGACAGTTAATATATGACTTTGCGCTAGGAATCACTTTTGGATAATATATTTGTTAACGTGAAGTATGATTTTGCTGATTTTATTTTGAATGTTTCTGATTATTTTGGTGTTCTTGTTGTTATTAGAGTTTGATGCTCCTACAGCTATAAACATATCAGCACAAATTTCCGCATTGAAAATGGATACTGAGTCTCTCAACATATTCAGAAGAAAATTAAAGAACACTCAATTTGATTTTTTAGAAAGTAGTGATCTGCAAGTGAATGAAAAGTTTTCATTGTGGTATTTTGAAATAACTAAATTACTAAAAGAAAGTTGTAGAGTAATTCAAAAGCCGGCTTTTCATGCTTTCCCTAGAAAACCCTAGATTACTAGAGGACTGATGAAGGCAATGTCAAATTGAAGAATGCTTTATAAATATTCTGTAGTGTCTCCTGAGACGAAGATGAGATATAAGAAACATAATTGTGAACTCAATAACCTATTACGAAAAGTGAGAATTAATTATTATTGAAATGATTTTAAAAAAGTGCAGGTAATCCCAGGAAAACGTGGAAAGTAATTCAGTCTGTTTGAAGCCCTTCCAAGAGTTCAATTTTACCCGAAAATTTCAATACTGATGCTTTGATTGTGGATAATATATGATTATATGTATCTGAAACTACAAGTGAATTGCGTACCCCATTGTGGAACATGAGAAATAACGCTTCAGGTGCTGACTTCCTTTCATTACGTGTACTTAAGTATGTTTTTTCGGAAATATACGACCAGGTTTTGGTTTTATTTAATATGTGCCTAAAATTTGGTGTTTTCCCCGATTCTATGAAGATTGATAGAGTGGTTCTGCTTTTTAAAGGCAGAAAAACAAATTTGCCGAATGATTATAGGCCTATTTCATTACTGCCAGTTTTATCTAGAGTTTTTGAAAAATTGATTAGTGGTAGGATGGTTGATTTTCTTGAGAATAAAAAGTGTTTTAGTAAAACTCAGTTTGGACTCCTAAAAGCAGTGTTGACAGATCAAGCTCGTCTTTTTCTCACGACATTTGTGAACGATGCTCTGGACCAAGGGTGAAAAGTTGCATCTGTTTTTTTGGACATTGTGAAAGCCTAGGGTAAAATCTAGTGTTAATTCAAATCTGAAATTCCAGAAGGGTAACTACTTTCCGAAAAGCTATGACATTGGTAGGCTCCAGGATGAGAATTTAAGAGAACCTTTTCAGGAAGAGTTGAATACTAAACTTGAGAGTTACAAATTTGACTATGTAGAAGATGACTGGAATAATTTTAAGAAAATAATCTCTGAAGTTGCTGATGGCGTCTTTGGGAAGAAAGTTAGAAACTCAGCAAAGAGAATTAGTGAAAATGCTTTATGTTTAATTAAGAGAAGAACGGGCTATAACAAAATTATCTTAGTAATAGATAATATAAAAATAAGAGGAAAGTTAAGAAAGGTATGAAGTGGAGACCATGGATAACATTTTCAAAGATCTGGAACACACAGCTAGATGGCGGGATAGTAACGTATTGTGCTGGCATGTTCACAAATTGACAGGGAGTAGTCAATCTGGACTTGTCCCAGTTAAAGATAGGAACGAGGCCATAGTTAGTGATAAGTAAAGAGTTAAAGAGATGTGGGCAGAACATTTTAAAAATGTGCTAAACCGAGATAGAGTTACAGGAAAAGATATAGAAGAAAATGAAAAAGTTTGTGACACCTTGGATGTGAAGGATGAATTTTTTTGTGAGGAAGAATTAGGGACAATACTAAAAGGATTAAAAAATAAAGCCCCCGGTGGTGATAGTGTGGTGTAGGAGTTTCTTAAATATGGCTTTTTCAAGGTGCGAAATCAGTTACTGAAGATTATGATTTTTGAAAAAAAGGGATGCTCCTATTGATCTTAGGAAAACCCTAATTAAACCCCAGTATAAGAAAAGCGATACGAGTAAGCGTGGCAATTAGCCTAGTGATTAAGATAAATTAGCCGTGGTAATTAGGAGGCATTAGTCTGGTTCCTGCAGGTACCAAATTCTTAGAATGATGATACTTTTTAAACTTGGAGATGCTGTAGACAAAGTTTGAAGAGAAGGATCGTACGATTTTAGGAAGATGGGTTTTAAATCCACCTGGCGTGTGCCCTGAAGGTTAACAGGGTTGCCCTGTTGGTTCTCTCAGGCCGCAACTGACGGTCCCAAGTCCGCAAAGTGGTGAGGGTTGGCCGACAGGCTAATAACCAGTCACCGTAAAAAAAACCATTAGGGTGAACCAGGGTAATTCCGGACAGTGGGTAATTCCGGACACCCCCCTTTATCTTGCTAGCCCCTCGTTAAATTTCTTTTGAAAAAATCACAGAGGTAGTGCCAAGACTCTAGTTTATGACTCACTATATCCGATTGACAACAGCCAGCATGTGGGGGATACAGTCAGTCTTGAACTGGAGTTGGTCAGAGAAACTTCGATGAAAAAGTACGTATGGTGTCAGTGTTTTTGGATTTGTTGGTGAATGGTGTAATTTATGGATTTTGTTGTTTTAACGTTCAAAGGCGTTGTAATTAGGGCATTAGTTTGATTTTTTGCAGATTTTTATTTCTAATGGTTTTGCTGTAGGGTGGGTTTCCGGAAATACCCATTTCCTGACCCCCAACAGGGCAATTCCAGACAGATGGTGAGGCATGATTCCGGAGACAGAGGGGTATTTCCGGACATGGGAAAATGTGATGCAATCAATTCCTTTTCATTGAATTTTGACCTCTGCCTCCTGGAACTGTGTTCTATTAGAGATTCTCGAGTTTCTAGCAATGTAGCATGAGATTACTGAACTATTTTCAGGAAAAATAGTTTTCTTTAGGGCTGATTATCTGCAACTTTCATTAGTTTTGGTTTCTTTCAGTGCAAACAACTTTTCTTCTTATACTTTTCTTCTTTTCTTCTTATACCTTTTACATTCTCGACAACTTTTCTTCTTATACCTTTTACTTACCCTTGCTTTAACTTTCAGATGCCGAGGACACAGTACAGCCCAGAAGATCTGGACAAGGCGTTAGCAGAGGTGAAAATGGGTTGGCTGACAATCAGACTCGCAGCAGCAAAGTATGGGATTCCAAAGTCGACGATTTCGGACCATTTGACTGCGACATCGTCGAAAGTGGGAGCAGGTAGACCTACACAACTGGATTTAGATGAAGAAGTGACACTCGCAAAGTGCATCAAAACCATGGACAAGTGGGGTGTTGGACTATCCCGAACCGATATAGTCGCTCTTGTAGGCGAATATGTGAAGGTGAATAATATGAAAACTACTTTCAAAGACGGTGTTTCTGGTTGGGACTGGTGGAAATACTTCAAACAACAACACAAGCATAGTCTCAAGAAGCCTGAGACCAAAGAGAATTCAAGATACAAAACCGAAAATCCATTCTTGATCTACGGATTTTTTTATCTTCTCTCAGAGATGTTGAATGAACTTGAACTCCTCAATAAGCCCCACTTGATGTACAACCTGGACAAGACAAGCTTATGTACTGATCCTTCAAGAACCAAAGTTGTGGGACAGAAGAACTCGCCAAGTTTCCGCCGAACTGCTGGAACAGGGAGAGAAAACACAACAGTTCTCGGTTGCATCAACGCTGCAGGGGCAATTCTTCCTCCCCCCCTGATCGTATTCAAAGGCAAATCTGTGTGGTCCACTTGGACATCCGATGACGCTTTGCCTGACACTTCATATGCTGCCACAGAAAGGGGTTGGATGACGGCTGACGTGTTTTACAACTGGTTCAAAGGCCAGTTCATTCCTAGCGTTGGGCTAAAACATCCAGTTCTGCTTCTTGTTGACAGTCATGGCTCTCATTTGTCGCTGCAAGTTGTGCAGCTTGCAATGAACGAAAACATCACGATTCTGAAGCTGCCACCCCATACGACACACATGCTTCAAGCTTTAGATGTTGGCGTTTTCAAGGCTTTCAAAACCACGTATGACCAAAGGCTAACCAAATGGGCAAGGAAAAATGTTGGAGAGAAGCTACAGAAAGAAGATTTTGTCAAGATGATAAGTGAAATTTGGAAACAAGCAGATCCAGTTCTAATCCAGAAAGCCTTTGCATCAACTGGAGTTTATGATCCTAGCGTACCAGAGAGAGCCAACCGTGCGAAAATCAACAGAGAGCAGTTTGACCCGCAGAAACTCAGGGCTTACGATGCCTTTCTTGAAGAAAAGAAAAGAGAACAAGCAAAGAAACCAGCAGAGAAGTCAACAGCCGATAGGATTAGTGTTAGAGTCCAGAGAGAAAGTGACAATCTGACCGTCAACATCAACATTTCTTCCCCTGAGAAGAAACCACGTATGACCAAAGGCTAACCAAATGGGCAAGGAAAAATGTTGGAGAGAAGCTACAGAAGAAACCTTCAAGGGTGCTTTAAAAAACTGTCAAGTGAGGAAGAATCGCCATTTGAATCTGATTCAGGAACGGCAACTTCTATTTCGACTAATCTTAATAGTAAGATTAGTCCAATTACTCCAATGAAGAAGACCTTTGAAGAGCTCCTGTTAGAGAGTGTAAGAAGAGAGCCGAGAAGTGAACCAGGGCAGAGGAAAAAGATCACTCAGAAAGCTGCTGAAGTGATCACTTTTAAGGTGTATTTAGAGAAACTTAAGATGCAACAGGAGGAAAAGGAAAAGGCAGACAGGAAAAAGGGTGTAGGAAAGAAACCGGTGATACCCAGACTTCTGGTACCAAAAGCAAAAAGATGAAGCTCTCACGAGAAGCGACCTCCCCAGTTCCCTTTTCTGACACCGAAAGCGAGTCCGAGATACCGTACGCTGACACCGATGATGACATTTCTCTTGAAGAGACGTGTGTTCTTGATGACCTCGATCAGCCTAGCCCTAGCAAGAAAAAGATCGAAACGACGCTTGACCATTATTATGCGGTGTATTACGACGACTCACCTTATTTTGGCAGAATTGTTGAATTTGTTGATGAAGGGGTCGTTAGGATGAAGTTCCTAAAGCTCGACTCAGCAGCGACGTGCGAGTTTAGCTGGCCCAAGAACGATGACATCACAGACGTCGCAGAAGAGTTTATCTTGGGAGGGCCCCTAACTCTGAAGGGCACTGGACCCTTCACTATAAGCGAGCATCGCGAAATGGTGAAACGCCACAAGGAAAGGAAGAAAAGCTATGGAAAAAAGCAGTGATCACCTAGTTCCTCTGTGTTTTGCTTTTATCAGTATTTGAAGTCGTCTTTTGTATTATTTTTACCTTATTTTTAATATACGAATTTCAAGGAAGTTAGCAGATGGATTCTGTAGTTGCAGGAGATGAGGGCCCAGGCCTTCAGGTCCCCCAGTCCTTCAGAAGACTATTTAAATGCTGGCTTGTGGTGTTATAATCACTTTATTATAAAATTATCGTTATAATCAATGTTTTGACACATTTTAAAAACTATATTTGATTTTCAGAAAAACAAAATCACGACTGCAAAGCTGAGTAACTCCGCTAGTTCGGAATGTACATGCATGAAATTTAAAAGAAACATAGATTCTGGGGTGCTCATACCACCAACCAAAGCTAAGATTTTTTACTCCTTCAGGTACAAAGATATTGACCTCGTCCGGAATTACCCATTTTTTGGTGGCTAGTTCCAGACACCGTGGGAAAATTTCAAATGAGGTCACCAACCCCCTTTATAGTTCGAAATTCGGAAGTTTCTAGCTCTCGTATGAAAGCTAACAGTCTGTACTTTGATACGAATTTGATTTTATGACGAGATTTTAAGTCTGCTGGCAGGAGGAATTTTTTGAATCAAAAAAAAGGTCGAAGTGTCCGGAATTACCCTGGTTCACCCTATTACTGAATCAACAACAAATGGCCCCTGAATTTTGACTGCTTGAGATACTGAACCCTGAACGTCCCTGGACACCATTTTTGACTACGAAAGATGCTTTCGGAATTGGATTTTGGAATGTTACAACGATTAACCCAGATACTCAGCCAGGTCGGATAAATAGTATGACGAGAAATCTTGATAGTATTGATAGATGTGGCTGTACTATCTGAGACACGAATTACACAGTTTGGGAACCTGAGTGCGAGAATTATCTTGTGATTTATTCTGGGAAAGAGCGTATTGAAGTGGCTGGAGTGGCGCTGGCTTTAAGTGTTCCAGCAAAGAAATGCCTTCTTGATTGGGATCCAATCAACGATCGTATCCTGAGAGCGCGTTTTGCGACTACCCGGGCAAAAATGACGTTTGTAGCAGTGTATGCTCCAACAAAAAAATCAAGTGACTCTGATAAAGACACTTTCTATCAGTCACTTAAAAAGTCACAAATCAAGTTCATAGCCATGATATATAGGTTGTGTGTGGTGACTTTAGCACGAAAGTGGGCTGCAACCAGGATTATGCGCCAACGGTGATCAATTCTCATGGACTTGGTGAAATCAGTGAAAATGGCATGAGACTGATTGATTATTGTGTCACTAATGACATAATTGTAGGAGGTACATGGTACACCCATAAGACTATCCATAAATGCACGTGGAATTCACCCAATGGCAACACTAGAAATCAGATCGACCACATACCCATCAGCAAGCATAGAAGAAGGTTCCTTGAAGATGTCAGAGCTTACCGCGAAGCCAATCGCTTCTCTGACCATCAAGAGTTATAGCCAAGAGCAAAATTAAGTTGAAGGTGGTGAAGAAAGTGTAAGTTACAGTTAAGAAATTTGATATCTAGACTTCCGTGTCTCTATATCTAGCGCATAATATAATCTTGCGCTAGAAAATAGTTTCACAGCTTTGAGCCTCGATGACTCCGACGAAACAAGTTCAGAATGGCTTTGGAAATCACTATCGGACTTCCTTGAAAGATGCTGCAGTGGAAGTTCTTGGATATAAGAAACGAAAGAAAAATAATAGATTAGTGAAGAAACTAAGCAGCTGATTCAGAAAAGAACAAATCTGAAAGCTCTTATTGATAAAAGCTCACCTAGTCATTCATCTAGTCAGCAGTATAAGTTAAGTCAGCAATAGTCAGCATCTAGTAAAGCAGTATAAATGTTCCCGTAAGCGAGTGAAAATTTCTGCCAGGAATGACAAGAGAACATTTGCTGAGAACTTAGCAGCTTAGGCAGAAAGAGCATCCAGTTGGGATGCTAGTAAAACTGTCTATATACTTACTAAGAAGCTTTCAGGAACTTAAACAAACCCTTGTCCCTTCAAAGAGGATAAAAGTGGGCAAACAAGCTGCTCACCAATCACGTAGATGTCCAAAACCATTAGAGTGAATATTTCTCGGATGTTCTGAACCAGCCTATACCCCATGAGCCACTGTTGGTCCCTGGCGTGCCCCTATTTAACGTGTATATCTATTCGGGCCCCATCCTCTTTCAGGAAGTATTAATAGCCCTGAAGTAGCTAAAAAATGGGAAAGCAGCTGGATGTCATGGAGTCCCTCCAGAGCTGTTGAAACATGGGAATAAAGCTCTCGCTGACCCACTATTTAAGCTGCTTGGTAAAATGTGAGACGACGAGGCTGTCCTTCCGAACAAGAATAAAGGCATTATCGTGAAACTGTTTAAGAAAGGTTGAAAGAAATCATGTGACAGCTAGGGAGGTGTCGCACTCCAAACAGTAGAAAGTGAAATTATATATCAGACTGTGCTTAGCAAGTTTAAGTCTCGAGTGGACTTGACCTTAAGTGATGAACAACTGTGTTTTAGCCCTAATTGTTGTTGCTTTAACGTGATGCTTTGCTTACATATTATGCTGCAGGAATCGAGTGAATAACAAGTACAGATTGGTTTTATGTTTATACACTTTTTGAAAGCATCTGACTCTGTGCTCTAAGAGGCAATATGGAAAATTCTCCTAACGTATGGAATTCCTCCGAAAATTGTCAATATGATTAAAGCCCTGTATGCAGTCCAGACGGAGAATGGCCTGTCAGAATAGTTCCCTGTCGAGTCCGGTATACGTCAATGATGTTTACTATCTCCAATAATATTCGCAATACTTATAGATTTTGTGCTTCAAGCTTGCCATTTTAGAGCAGGCATACAACTAAGCCCCGAGCGTCAAATACACGACTACGATTTCAGTGACAATATCGCTCTCGTTGCTCACTGCCAAGAGGACATTCAACATAATCTGAATGAACTAGCAGCGAAAGCAGCCCCTATGGGCCGGAAGATTACTGTTGATAAAACGAAAATTATGTCAAACGAAGCTGTGACGACCATTACAGCTCGCATTCGATATGAAGGCACTGATATAGAAGAGGTCAGAAAATTTAAGTAACTCGGTAGTAGAATTACCCAAGACGAGAATTGTGATAGAAAAGTCCTGCTACGCATAGCATATGCAGGTAGAGCATTTTCTCAGCTGAAGAATATTTGAAGATGTGGAAACTTCTCTCAGAAGTTGAAATTGCGACTGTTTAGGAATAATGTACTCTCTGTACTTTTATATGTATGCAAGTCCTGGAGCCTTTCAAAGAATGCTGAGAAAAGACTGTTTGGCTTTGAGAATAATTGCCTGCGTAGAATCCTTGTGATACATTGGACCGATAGAGAAATGAATGCGCAGATAAGGGCCGATACTGAACAACCACTGGTGACCGACGAGATCAGAATGAGAAGATGGAAGTACTGGGGGCACTCTGACCCCTCCTTTAGCGGTTTTTCCAAAAAAGGCATCCAATAAAAATTTTCAATATAACAATTTGCTCAAAATGATAGAACGTTCCTATCACTATACCTCTGCATGTGAGAAACCCCGCCATAACATTCGGGCCAAGGGCTATAATTTATACAAGTTACCCAATGTTTACATGTTGGTTTTGTTATCATAGGCAGCACCATAGCGCTGCTTAAGTAAAGAGCGATGTGGGCAAAATGAATTCTTTTTTTTGGTTATAGACCAGGGCACTTCATATTGAAAGATTTGTCGTAAAAACTTCGAAAAGGGCATATTCGATTGGAAATTGAAAGGGCTAGTGCCCTTTTTAATAGTCAAAATTGACTGAATGGCAAGCCATTTTGTCCAACGTTGTAGAAAGGTCCGGAGATTATGTCTTTGAGGGTGACATCCCCCCACATCCCTAATGGAAAGGGTTGTAAATTATGCCCTAGGAAAATATAAGGTATATATGGAAATGGTGATCGTATAAACTTCGGAGGGGGCTCTTTGGATTAGTAATCAGAAGTTCTAGTGCCCTTTTTAAGATTCAGAGGGATCGGAGGGTGGATCCCCCCCCCACACCTCGTATTTTCCCGAAATGCATCTGATAGAAATTTTAAGATGGCCATTTTTTGTCATAGAGACTTCGAAAAGAGCTCATTCGATTGGAAATTTAAAGGGCTAGTGCCCTTTTTAATAGCCGAAATTGATTGGAGGGCAACTAACCCCCTCCCACGCCCACCATTTCCCAAAACACATCCAATCTAAATTTTGAGATAGCCATTTTGTTCAATTTAGTTGAAAACTCCGGAAATTCTGTCTTTGAGGATGACAACCCCCCACAACCCTCAGGCCAAGGATTGTAAGTTATACCTCGGAGGCATATAAGGTATATATAGGAAGGGTGATCGTATAAACTTCGGAGGGGGCTCGTTGGATTGATAATCAGAAGTTCTAGTGCCCTTTCTAAAACTCAGAGTGACTGGAGGGTTGATACCCCCCCCCCACACACACCCACCTCGTATTTTACCGAAATACATATGATAGAAATTTTGAGATAGCCATGTGTTGTCTTAAAAACTTCAAAGAGCTCATTCGATTGGAAATTGAAAGGGCATATAATAGTCGAAAAATATTGGAGGCCAACTAACCCCCCTTCCACGCCAACCATTTCCTCAAACGCATCCAAGCAAAATTTTGAGATTTTGAGATTTAGCCATTTTGTTCAAAGTAGTTGATAGGTCTGGAAATTATGTCTTTGAGGATGACAACCCCCTACAGCCCTCAGGGCAAGGATTGTAAGTTATACCCTGGGGGCATGTAATGTATATATAGAAAAGGGGATCGTCTAGACTCCAGAGGGGGAACGTTGGATTGATAATTAGAATCTCTAGTGCAATTTCTAAGATTCAGAGACATCAGAGGCTGGATGCCCCCCCCCCCCCACACACATACTTCGTATTTTCCCTAAATGATTATTATAAAATTTTGAGATAGAAAATTTGTTGTCGTAAAAACTTCGAAAAGAGCTAAATCGACTGGAAATTGTAAGGGCCAGTGTCCTTTTTATTAGTCAAAAGTGATTGGAGGGCAACAACCCCCCCCCTAAGTCAAAAGTCATGATTTTATATATCATATTTGTTTATCATCGTAATAATGTTTTACACTGTTTGGCCTAAGGGGGATACTTTTTTTTTATTTAAAAGATAGTAATAATATTACAATAATTTAATGTCACTTGATAGTCTTTTCTTTTCAAAGATTGGCAGCTCTAATGCTTAAGATCACAAAATACTGCCTTAAGTTTAACTGTGAAGATCCACACCTGCTTCCAATGGTCCTTACTTATTATATCTAGATTTCTATCTAGATATTGATATAGTTCTAGATAGAGTCTGTCTAGATATAAATCCACAAGTGGTTCTAGTACTTTGGTTTAGTTTCGGTTTATAGGTATCCCGGTATTCTTTAAATAACATGTTCTAGATGTCCTCCAACCAATTTTAACGGTCATTGCTTCCTCTTCTAATCTTGACCTGTTCCCCACAGAAGTGTGTCTTTTTCGTAATTCAGTTTAATGCAATACAAAAGGGCTGAGATTCGTAGGATATATTCTGATCTAATTTTACTGTGGTACGGTACCTTTTATTATAAAAAAAACTGCTGTATCGACATTTTGACGGACGAATTCAGACACTTCAAACTGGACTTATCGGTATTTCAGAAACTCATATCGCAAGGTTAGGAAACATGAAATTAGGGGATACAGAACTTATTTACTCAGGCAGAAAGGATGGGGTAAATAGGCCAGAAGTAGGGCTTATTTTTAATAAGGAAGCTTAAAAGTTATGTTTACTTAAAAAAGCTCATAATAATAGAATTCTAGTTGTTCATTTTACGACTAAAAAGTTAAAGGTATCAGTCGTAGCAATATATGCCCCTGTAAATCGAACTAATCGAGATAGTGATGACTCAAATGAATTTTACCCACAGCTGCAAGAACAAATAGACAGGGTCCCAGGTAGATAAATGGTAATTTAATTACGAGATTTTACCACCCAGGTTGGTAGAAATAGGCATAGATGGTATCCTAGTATGGAAAAATTTGTCGTAGGAAAAGAGAACAGTAATGGTTATTCTCCTAGAAAACAGAAAGGTATCCTAGCATGCGTAGATTTTTAGAAATAGTTATGAAGATTTATTTTGGGAAGACAAATTAGTGACAACACTAAAGGATTAAAAAATAAAAAACACCTGATCGCAATGTGATTAAGGCAGAACATTCTCAGAATGGTTCTTGGCTGTTGGTATATCAACTTTCCTTGTCAATCCACATAATTCATGTTCGTTATAGGATTTATTTTTCTATCCTAACAGAGTCTGTTATCTTCGAGCTTTGTGGAATTATTTATTTTAATTTTTGGTCGTCCTGGGCTCTATTTATTCATTGGTAATACCTATGTTTGTTTCAAGTTTGTATTATTATCAGACATTATTTCCGCTCGACATAAATTTTTCTCTTTTTTCACTTAATTTTTTTTTGGAAAAACTCTTTCAAAACCTTCTTTTGGATTAATGTAAAAAAATCAGAAGGATTAATCCAAATATTCTTTCCATCTTACAATCAACCAATATATCAGATATTTGAAAACAGTCCGGAACAATATAGTCTGCTAAAATCTATTTCTTTAGACCTATATTTGGAAAAATAGCACAACCTTATGACACTGAAAACACACACATAAAAGAACTTGAGATACCATTGAGGTACTAATACTTTTCATGCTGCAACATAATGATTTTGCATTCTAATAGCTCTGTTATGATAAATTCTCGAACAGATTAGTTTTATCAGTGGATCCAGTAGGCAACTCTTTGAGCACAGCAACAAAACAATCTAGATCTCTCTTCAGAACTCCGCCTGTTCACTACGCTATGACAAATTTTTAGGACACTACGACGGGCTTATGGGAAAACTATCGCTCTGACGTACTGGGAACTTCCCAGTCAGCCCACTATGATGTGTGTCATTTTCTGAAGAAACTTTTCGCTGCTGTTTGTATATATACTTATGCTATGACTTTGAGCATCCAAATTAAACTAAAATTATTTCATAATACTCCTGTCTAAGGGTATCTTGGATATTCGATAATGACTAAATTAAGAATAATGCAATTAGAAGAGGAAGCAATGACCGTTAAAATTGGTTGGAGGACATCTAGAACATGTTATTTAAAGAATACCGGGATACCTATAAACCGAAACTAAATCAAAGTACTAGAACCACTTGTGGATTTATATCTAGACAGACTCTATCTAGAACTATATCAATATCTAGATAGAAATCTAGATATAATAAGTAAGGACCATTGGAAGCAGGTGTGGATCTTCACAGTTAAACTTAAGGCAGTATTTTGTGATCTTAAGCATTAGAGCTGCCAATCTTTGAAAAAAAAAAGACTATCAAGTGACATTAAATTATTGTACTATTATTACTATCTTTTCAATAAAAAAAAGTATCCCCCTTAGGCCAAACAGTGTAAAACATTATTACAATGATAAACAAATATGATATATAAAATCATGACGCTCAACGTAACCCCCTTTGGCCACATAGTGTATAATATTAGTACTGAAAATGTGTATACAATTTGTATTTGTTTTAGTGATTCCTAAAAGGGACCTTCAGCGTTTCTTAGGGTACCAAATGAGAGAAGGTTGAAGCAAAAAATTATACTTGATAAAAGATTTTAATTGGTTTAAGCAAGTCATTACTCTTGTTTATGATATTCTAATCAAAGTAAATACACAGAAAAAGTGAAGACCAAGCATGCTTCCCCTTATTTTTAATTAAAAAATGAAAGACTAACCTTTAAAATATAATCTTGCCTTTGGCTTTCTCTCTGTTCTTTCCAAAATCTGATTCCCAATTAGCTAAAAAAAATAGGGAAGAAAAATTACACACGGAAATATGGACAAATCCTTAGAGTTGGGATAGACTTGAATTTGCAACATGTAACCAAACATCTTTTAGCAATGTCAATCCTGTTATTATTGATGTAATTTTAAATACTATTATTAAAAAACAAACAATATAAAAAAAAGAAGCCCAAAACTAGAAAGTCATAACACAAAGAAGGAACAAGCAAATACATCCGTAGAAAAAATAAAATTTCTTTCACCTCAGAAGCGGTTTCATCAAACAATTTATTAAAATTTCATCAGATACAATGATTCATTTATACAATGACAGGGGAAAGGGGTTTCCATCGGCTTAGCGTAATTATGCATGCTTTTGAAGCTCTTTATCCCCTTCCGGTCGTTGTATCCCCAAACCTGCTCAAAACTATTGGCCTGATTGGCTCCTTACTTAGAATTCAGTAGCACAAAATATTTCCTGAATAACCTAGAGCTAGGTGTTTTATTTGTTTTAAAATCGAAAACAAGAAAGAGAAAAATATTATCATCCAGAAAATACCCTGAGCCGTTTCTGAAATAACCTGAGGTCTTTTTGACAACTTGTATGTTCATATATTGTTTAATTCAATTCATCATCCTCTTCAACATACCCATAAGGCTCAACCTTAATACCCTTACTACCCATGCAAAAAAGTAATTTTCATTGTTGTTCAATCCACGGGACGGTGGGTTTTCAGCCATTGCAACTACTGTGGTTTAAGTTTTTGCTTTAATCTGATGTCAAGTTTAGGAGGTTTCAGGCTACTGTTTGAATTTCCTTAAAAATTTGTTTTCAAAATAGTATTTTACTATTAAGACTAATTTAGATAATAATTACCGTTTCTGAATCAGCTAAAAATGGCAATTTTTTATCTCAGTTTACTTAAAAAAAAAACGTTTATTAATTTTTGGCTGTTATGGGCTGTCAGATAGGCTGTGGCAGTCAGATCGATTTGCTTGTATATTGCCATTGAGATACAAGAAGCAGAAAAGATAGTGAAAAATGGAAAATCACCAGGACTGGGCAACATATCTGCAGAGATGATAAAGGTATCAGTATCATCATGTATCCCCCTTTAGTCCTTACTCTTCACTTGGATTTTGACAACGGCCAAAGTACAATAAAACTATAAACATAGGAAACTCATCAGGATATTCAAAAAATGAGACACTAGCAAGCCAGGCAACTGGCGAGCTATAACTTTACTTTCAAAACTTGGGAACATACTCTCGCATATTATCCTACAGAGGAGCCAAACACAACCAGGTCAACAATCTAAAACAAACAGTTCAAGCCAAATCGCTCATTCGCAGACCTTATATTCACGCTTAGACTTCTAATTGAAGAAAGCAGAGAATGGTGTTTGAAGATCTATATGATCTTTTTGGAATCCGAAAATACACCGTTTACTCTGGATTTTGTGAGGAGAAAAATACGGGTGTTTTCTATCACCATTATTTTTTGTGATTAAAGATTAATTACATCCTGTAGAACACAGAGACTGGTGGAATCAGACAGAAGTCAATCAAAAAGCGACTCCGAGAATTACTAGATGAGGTCACGGTAGAAGCAAACCACATTGGCCTAGGTGTGAATGCTCAGAAAACCAAATACAAGGCAAAAAGGTTATCTCCTCTACCCATTAAATGTGGCTACTAAGAAGTTGAACAAGTTGTCCAGTTCAAATACCTAGATAGTAGCATCAAGAATACTGGCTCAACAGTGAAAGAAGTACTCACCAGAATAGAACAGGCAAATGGTGCCTTCAACAATCTATATCAAGTATGGAGGTCTCAGATATTTGTTTCTACTCCTGAAGCTACGAATTTTCAACAGCAATGTTATGCCAATACTACTCTACACAGCAGAAACATGGCACCTGAATCATGAACAAGAGAGAAGCGCCCTGGTTTTTCAGGGGTGTTTGTATCAACCCATTGGTCCTAGAATGTCGTGAGAGGACTCATTCAAACAGAAATTAAAAGTTCTAGTGTTTTTTAATTAAAATATGATCAAAGATTCACTATGGCAACATGGCTTGCAGGCAAGTGGGCAACTAAAATTGATCATGTTATATGAGCTTTGCCTACTTGAATTGGTTACTGGAGCATCCATGATTATTTGCAGCTATAACTAAATACCTTTTCAATAAATAACTATTTTGTACAAAGAAAAATAAGATGTCTTCTTTTCTGGTAAGTAGATAACAAGAAGATAACAAAAACAACTAAATTTTAGAAAAACAACTAAGGCTGCAGAAAACAAAAACTGTACAAACTGGACCTTGTTTTAGTCCCATGCCTGAATTGAATTAACAGTGCTTATTTTCGGTTTAAGCATGACATTTATTATTTCATTGAACATAAACAGATAGTCATCTTTCACTATACTAAGTGCTGATTTAAAGATAGAAAGAGAACTACCAGTTAGCCAAATGGAGAAAGACATATTTCAAAATAAAAAGCTATGATCAATCATATGCTCTAATAAAAGCTAAAAAGTAATAAAGAAAAATAAATGCTTACTTTTTCACTGCCATAATCAACATGTTCTTCATCATTTTCAAACTGACTAGAACCATTGTTTCCTCCTTTGTCAATCCCTACAGTAATTTCATCTTTGACTTGCTGAAAATAAAAATCCAAATGATAACAAATGTTATCCATTCAAATTAGGCATTTTATGGACTGAGAGATGAACTGTCAAACATCACAAGAAAATTGAGATTTCTTTCTATGGAATTTACTTAATCCTGTTTGCCAGAATACAGATGTATTCTGGTAGCTGAACAGTTTTTATTATAATATATATAGCATGAGCATCTTTTTCAAAATAATCACATGATGAAGATAGCTATTCCAGAGAAATAATTGATGTGCCTGTCTATGCCAGAGCAACTTTGCCAGGACAAATCTACTATGAAGAAATGAATAGATAATTCAGCCTAATCCTCATTTTTAGCTTGTTCAAGAGTGTGAAATTAAAAAGCTTACAAAATATGCAAAGAAAAGTTACATAAGGCCATCTTTGTAAACAAAAAAAGTTAAAGCCCTGTTCCCATCTTAAAAAAAAAGGGGGTAGCAATGACCCTAAAATACAGTTTCCTTAGATATTTAACCTACATGGTAGACAGATCTTCAAGTAAAGTTCCAATAGGACTAGAAAAAGGACCCACCCTTGGACTATAGCTTGCAGTAAATTTCTGAAATGGAAATAGTCTGAAAAGGAGTTAAAATTACAAACTTATCAAGGTTTGTCTAATTAAAACATCATGAGCCTAAGAAGGTTTTTTTTCATCTTGGATTTGTTCTGAACAAGTTTTCTGCATTTGTTGGTCTTCCTCAAAAAGTTTAAGCAGATCATATATAAAGATGTTTGGCAATGCCTATTTCCAGCAGACATCAGAGATTATGTGGGTGTGTGTTTGACCTAAAGTCTTGCCACGTCCTTTCAATTTAATTGTCCTGTGTTGTTTTTATTACTCCCCTAATCAGAGATCTGCTGACAAAATAAATTTTATCGAAAAATTACATGCAAGTGCTGACTTTGTACTATCAAAATACCCAAATGCAGGAATTTTCCTGATGTGTGATACAAACAATATAAGACTTGATTCTACATGTAATGCTTTTAATTTAAAACAGGTCGTTAAGGTCCCAACTACAAAAGGCAATACTACTCTTGATTCAATTTGCACTAATCTTTTGAAGTTTTACAAACCCGTCTCCACTCTGCCCCCTCTAGGGGGTAGTTACCACTTTAGCTTTCTCCTATCTCCGCTGGCTAAAGTTAAACAGTCGTTTTATATAACAGAAACCGCTTATAGACCTCTTATTGACTCAGGACTTTTCAATTTTGGCTCCTGGATTACTACTGAAAATTGGTCCACCGTGTATCAAACAAATGACATTGGCTACATGCCTTTGTCCCTCCAAAATTTATTGAGGAGTAATTATGAATCCCACTTCCCTGAGAAAAAATTTAAAACGTGTTCTACAGATAAGCCTTAAGTTACTGAGTCTTTTAAAATACTTATAAGAAAAAAAAAATCAATTTTTTCAAGGCAGGTTGTATTACTGAGGCTAATAGTCTAAGGAAGTTCCTAAAGAAAAAATTAAGAAAAGCAGCTTCTAATTATTATAATAGTAAAATTGAAGATCTATATTCTAAATAGCCCAAGCAATGGTACAGAAAAATTAAAGAAATATGCGGAAAAAGTCTTTCCAAAGTTAATTTTCATCTCCCTGAACCCCCTAATAAGACTGCCAACGATTTGAACTTGTATCTTGCTTCCACCATCCAAAGTCTCCCCCCTTTCACTGGCTCAAGTCCAACTATTCCTCTTAATACTTCCTTCCCCCTTATTTCTCCCTCTGATGTTATAAATAAAATCCTAAAGCTTAGAAAATCAAGTATTTGCCCCTTGGTCATCCCAGTTGACTTCATTAAAGCCTTTTTAGACAAAATTGCTGAGCCTTTATCAAATATTTTCAACCACATCACAAAATTTGGTAAATTCCCAAGTTGCTGGAAACAAGGTTTTATAACACCTGTCCCATAAAAATGCACCAGTCTGACTTTTGCCAACATTTGCCCCATTACACTCACCAGTTTTTTCCAGACTTTATGAAGGTTTCCTCTGTGACTGGCTTAAGGATAAAATTTGTCCACGTATTGACACCTGGCAGTTTGTTAACTTAGGAAAAACTTCCACCACCCTACATTGTGCACTTCATGCATACCATCGTAAGTAACCTTGATAAACCAAATGTTTGGCTGAACCTTGTCTTAGTTGATTTCCAAAAGTCTTTCGACCTGGCTGATCACACCACTCCTATTTCTTAACTACTGGTCAAGTTCGAACTTGATCCTCTACTAGTAAATATTGTCATATTGTTTCTTTCAAATAGATCTCAAGTTGTTAAATACAAAAATACTTTCTCTAACCCGCTCCCTATATAATGTGGAATTCCTCAAGGAACCTTATTGGGACCACTTTTATTTCTAGTCATGATTACCGATATTGGTAAGGATTTCCACCAAAGGTGGAAATACGTGGACGACTTGTCGATCCTTGAAGTATGTCACAGGAATATTAAAAGTGACCCCCTTGAAATTCTAACCCACATTTTGGATGAAGCTAAGAACCTAATTATGAAAGTAAATTCCACTAAATCAAAAATAATGACAATAAATTTCTTGAAATCTACTCCTGCTTTCAATGACCCTATCCCTTAGATATTTCTATGTCTTCCTTTAAATTACTTGGGGTTACAATTTCCTCTAATTTAAAGTGGAATATCCATGTGAAAGATATTGCCATAGAGCTAATGCGTCCATGTCTCTCCTTAAGCTCTTGAATAAATTTAACGTCCCCCTATCCTATTCTTTAAGGATCTATACTTCCTTTGTCCGCCCGCATCTTGAATATGCTTGTCCAGTTTGGCATCCTGGCATCTCCCGTGATGAATCAGAAAAAATTGAATCTATTCAAAAAAGAGCCCTAAGAGCAATTTTTAAAGAAGCTTTGGTACCATATTCACTCCTTCTAAAAAAGGGCAAGCTGGAAACTCTTGAGGACAGGAGATGAATGCTGTGTCTCCGTTTTGCAAAAAATGCAATAATAAACCCTCGCACGGAAAACATTTTCTCCAAAAGACACTCCCCATCCAGACACCACCTGCCACGTACTGTTTCTGAACCCGTCCCTATCTTGCCCCCCATCTATTGCTTAACCTCCAGGTATGAAAAAACCTTTGTCCCCTTCATTACTGATCAAATAAACGACTAGTTTTTTGTTTGTTTTTTTGGTACTTATGATACCCATGCTTGTGTCTGTTTTGTTCTTCCATTCCCTCCCCCTTGTTTATATGCTCTCTTTTAAACATTTTTAACGCTATTTTTATCTCAATCTTTTTTTTTGTTTTGTTTTAGTTTTTGCCTTTTTAACTTTCTTACATTTGACACTTTTTTCTCTTTTTTTTGACTAATGAATGGCTTTGCCTTTCTGATATTGTTGTTTTTTGCATTGTTTAGCCAGTTTTTTTAGTTGTTGTGCTATTTTTATGTTGTTTTTTTATTATATGACCCCAAAATGCAAATTTGGCCCTTTTGTGATCATCATTTTTTGAAATAAATATCTTATCTTACCTGGTGATGAAAAAACATTGAAAGAATTTTCTTCATTTAAACCTAATGTGTAAAGAACCTAACCTCACATTTCACACCTCAAATCATTTCTAAATAAATCTATGTTCATACTGCTCAAATCAAAGGTCAAAGGTATTTTATTTAAATATTATTAAAATCCTTTATCATTGTCTTATAGCAGAACAAAAATTAAATTTAAGCAATTTTGGCAAAGATCAGGGAGCACTATGATAGCCTATTGACATTTTGAACTAAACAAAACCAGAATGCAAGAAAAGAGAAATATCAGACCAAAGAAAAAAAATTTATTAGCAAAATTAGACATTTTTCTTTGTACTTTTTAAATGTTAAGTTAATAGATTTCTAGCAAAAGCTGTTTTTCAGGTGGGGATGGAGATTCTAGTGTCTAGGTATTACACAAGCATCATGTTACCTTTTGACTTCTAACTAGCCTTATTCCTTCCTGAAATTGATATAAAATTAAATACTTAACCAGGCTTTGGTCACTTGACTTTGAATGAAGTGAATTCCAATAAAAACTTACAAGTGAGTTGCATGCAGCAAGATCTGTTTTATAAACAGAGGAACTACTTTCAACAGGATAGTTTACCAGCTTATCATTTGAGGTATCTGTAACAGGAGGTTCTAGATTACTGGAAGAATCTTCAGCCAAGGAGCTGTTTCCAGATGTTGAATCAACTCTGTTTTTGTTTGCAGTAGTTTGAGTCATTTGATTGTTTTGAGAGTGATAACTAGGTTTCTGTATCTGGTTAGCTGTCTCATCAGGATAAGCAAAACCTTTAACTTTAAGGATTTCAGCCACTTTTATTAATGAACTAGCTTGAGCTTGTGAAACAGTCACTTCACCTGTATACATAAATGTCACCAAAGCTAGCAGATCATGAAATTTCACATCCTTAAGAACAATAATAGGATGGGAGTGTGAAATTCCTAGAAGCAGTGTTTCAAAGTAGGAACTAGGCTACAAGATGAGAGAACAAGTCTGTGACATTTGATGCTTTGACTGTCACATGATAGGGTGACATCTGTGAAATGTTCACTGTTTAATAGAGATAAAAAAGCTCCATGAAATACATTCAGGTAGTTATTCCACTTAAAACAAAATTCTTTTGGCTCCATTTCAGAACTTTTGACTAAATCCTTGAGTAACACAAACTCACTGAAATAGATTGAAACATATAACTAAGTATTGCAAATCATATGCATTATAGGCACTAAAAGTGAAAATTAAGAAAGTCTTCTACAATTAGAAATCCAATGCCTGTACTTCTAATTCAAAGCTTTAACACTCCATTTTAATTTATAAATATGCATAGCTTGGTAATAATTCTATCTCTCTGAATATCAAACACTATGCTTTCATAATTTGCAAGAAATCTTGAATCAATACCATCTAATTAAGAAGAGTTGGCTAGATTTTTATGAGCTCAACAAATCAAGAAAGGATTCTATTTATAATCATTGACGTGAATAAAGGTAAAAATATTTTGAGCATAAGTGGATAAAGAAAGGGCCTAAGAAAAAAAGATTATTCTTCTTCAACAGATAAGCTTTGCCATAAGCAGAGCCAAATAGCTTTCTTTGGTACAAAAAAAAATATAAGTTTTCAACAGAAGATAGTATTCTAATTAAGATTTAAAATGTGCTAAATATGGGCATAACAGTTAATTTTTTTTTTAAGAAATAGTGTAAATTGTGTTGAAGCATAAAAAGAAGGTAAAGGAGTTTTTCAGTTTTGTCTCTTGTTTTTCAGATTACATGACCTGCTGAAAATTTGCATTGCAGAAGGGATAAAAATAGCAGGAAAGAGTAAACTCAAGAAAATCTTATTGCAAATAGAGCTGAAGAGGCTATTTCACAAGAAAATAGAAAAATTTTTGGATCAGCAAATTTATTGGTTTTCCAAATAAAAACACTAATCTGTTTTGAAATATGAGATTCATGGAAAACACATTATTATGTACAACAACATAGACTTTTGGACTAAATCAAGCAAACAGGAACTAAAGGCAAAGTTTCTGGAGAAAAAAAGATTTTGATAGCTGTGGGGATAGAAGATCCAACATTACAGGAATCTAACAAAACTCTACAATCCCTTCCTTTTTGTATTAAAATATGATAATTGCTTTCTGAAACAATTTTGGAATAAAGCAATATCACTAGTTTGGATGGTAAAGCAGTATTTGCATGTGTGTCTAGCTAGAATCTCATGTCTACCCAGACTCTAATGTCTAGGCAATGACCAATCCCAATTAAAATTTGGTGCTTAGATGAAACTACAAATTTAGTTTCAAATAGATTACAGTTGCATTTTTAGGCTATCAAGAGAGCTTATGCAGGTAAAACTTTCAATATTGTAATCCCTAGTTTTACTGTCACAAGATAATGGATTAGATAAGCCAAACAATTGCCTTAGTGTCCTTCATTATAATGTCTGGTGTAGCATATTTGCCTAAAATAAAAAAAAACACAATTAAAGAGAAAACAAAATTAAATTTCGTTTTAAAAATGTAAACATGGATGATGAAAATAGTGGAACTTGACACATTCTGATTGGCTATAATAAAAAATCCTAGACATTGAGTTCCATAGTCAAGAACTCAAAGTATAGCCAAGCACCTTGTCTAGCATGTCTAGCTAAGCACCAAATTTTTACTTGTGAATGGCTGTTGCCTAGACATTGAAGTCTAGCTAGACACAAGATTCTAGCTAGACACACAAGTGAATGCTGCTTAAATGCAGGTGTCTGTAAAACCAAGTTTAACAATTATGTTCTAAAAAAGGGGCTTACTTTAAAAGGGGCTTACTTTTATAAATGGAATGCAAAACAAAAGGAAGATACTCTTAGGATTCTCAGAAAAACCAAATTCAACAACACAATTTTTCAGCATGATCCCTTGCTCTTTTCTAAACTTTCATATATTTACCAATGATAGGCCTAATGGGTTTACAAGTATTAGGCTAAGTTAAAATCAATCAGTTTTCTATATATCCATTAATGAAAACAAAAACAAATCAGTGTTTTTATATGAATGATATCTTTCAAAACTTCTAGCTATTTTGTCTTCATGATTTGTTGAGGAAATACAAACAGGACAAAATCTTGTTAAAAAAACATCTAGGCTACAACAATAATGCAATACTATTTATTGACTTATAAAGGCCTAAAACCCAACCTCAATGAAAATCAAACCCCAAATGTGACACATTTATTTACCTTGATTTTCTCTTAGACTTTCTGCTTCATTAGTAGCCTCAGACTTATGCTTAGAACAGCAGAAACTTTCAATTCAAGTTGTACTAAAAACTGAAGATAAAAAAATACGGTAAAATTCTACTTTAGTTACTTTTGGCTATCTTGGAAAGGAGTTGGGTTAGGAAAATGAAACTTTCAGGGATGGATGTACATGCTAAGGTTTGTCCCGGGAAGGTACTTTGAAGTACCTCCCTCCCCTCATCCCCCCTCTATATAATGGTAAATTACTGCACATTACTAGTTGTTTTTAACTCATATTTCATCCTATATTACTATCATAAATATAAATCACTGCTTACCTTACACAACTTCTGCTTTTAACCTTGTTCATTAAAATATATTCCAAAATCCTATTTAAATCCTAAGCCATTTAATTTTCAAACCATGCTGACTTTCTTTATGGTATATGAAACCCAGTTAGTTGTGATGTCACACTTGCCTTATCAGACACCCTTACCCTTAAGGGTAGCAGGCACATGCCAAACAACTCTGTTGATAAGACCATTTAAACTGTATTAATTAGGGAAAGGATTTCACAAGAGAGAACAGTAAAAATAACCTAATCCTTTTTAGAGGACAAATTATGTCATAGGAAGATGTTTAGGAAGCATTAATAGATATAGTGCTAAAAACATCAGAATCGACTTCAGAGGACACGTTATATCACGGGAAGAGGTTTTTAAAATCCCCCTTCCCCCCAAACTCAAAATTACCAAAATTTTAATTTAGAATCTTTTATATATTTCTAAAGCACTAATAGATAGAGCGCTACAAGATTCAGAATAGACTTCAGAGGACACGTTATATCAGGGGAAGAGGGTTTTAAAATCCCCCTTCCCCCCTATCTCAAAATTTTCCAAAATTTTATTTTAAAAGCTTTTTAAATATTTCTAAAGCACTAATAGATAGAGCGCTAAAATCATCAGAATCGACTTCAGAGGACACGTTATATCACGGGAAGTGGTTTTGAAAATCCCCCTTCCACCCAAACTCAAAATTTTCAAAAATTCTACTTTAGAAGCTTTTTAAATATTTCGAAAGCTCTAAGACATAGAGTGCTAAAAACATCACAATCGACTTCAGAGGACACGTTATATCACGGGAATAGGTTTTTAAAATCCCCCTTCCCCCCAAACTCAAAAATTTCCAAAATTTTACTTTAGAATCTTTTTTAAATATTTCTAAAGCTCTAAGAGATAGAGTGCTAAAACTTTCAGAATCGACTTCAGAGGACACGTTATATCACGGGAAGAGGGTTTTAAAATCCCCCTTCCCCCCAAACTCAAAATTTACAAAATTTTAATTTATAATCTTTTAAATATTTATAAAGCTCTAATAGATAGAGCTCTAAAAGTTTCAGAATTGACTTCAGAGGACACGTTATATCAGGGGAAGTGGGTTTTAAAATCCCCCTTCCCCCCTAACTCAAAATTTTCCAAAATTTTATTTTAAAAGCTTTTTAAATATTTCTAAAGCACTAAGAGATAGAGTGCTAAAAACATCAGAATCGACTTCAGAGGACACGTTATATCACGGGAAGTGGTTTTGAAAATCCCCCTTCCACCCAAACTCAAAAATTTCAAAAATTCTACTTTAGAAGCTTTTTAAATATTTCTAAAGCGCTAAGACATAGAGTGCTAAAAACATGAGAATCGTATTCAGAGTACACGTTATATCACAGGTAGATGTCTTGAAAATCCCCCTTCCTTCCACACTAAAAAATTGCCAAAATTTTACTTTAGAAGCATTTTTTAATATTTCTAAAGCACTAGTAGATAGAGCACTACAAGTTTCAGAATCGACTTCAGAGGACACATTATATCACGGGAAGAGGTTTTTAAAATCCCCCTTCCCCCAAACTCAAAATTTCCAAAATTTTACTTTAGAAGCTTTTAAATATTTCTAAAGCACTAATAGATAGAGCGCTACAAGTTTCAGAATTGACTTCAGAGGACACGTTATATCACGGGAAGAGGGTTTTAAAATCCCCCTTCCACCCTAACTCAAAATATTCCAAAATTTTATTTTAAAAGCTTTTTAAATATTTCTAAAGCACTAATAGATAGAGAGCTAAAACAATCAGAATCGACTTCAGAGGACACGTTATATCACGGGAAGTGGTTTTGAAAATCCCCCTTCCAACCAAACTCAAAATTTTCAAAAATTATACTTTAGAAGCTTTTTAAATATTTCTAAAGCTCTAATAGATAGAGTGCTAAAAACATCAGAATCGACTTCAGAGGACACGTTATATCACGGGAAGTGGTTTTGAAAATCCCCCTTCCTCCCAAACTCAAAATTTTCCAAAATTTTACTTTAGAAGCTTTTTTAAATATTTCTAAAGCACTAAGAGATAGAGAGCTAAAATTTTCAGAATCCACTTCAGAGGACACGTTATATCACGGGAAGAGGGTTTTAAAATCCCCCTTCCCCCCAAACTCAAAATTTACAAAATTTTACTTTAGAAGCTTTTAAATATTTCTAAAGCACTAATAGATAGAGCGCTACAAGTTTCAGAATTGACTTCAGAGGACACGTTATATCAGGGGAAGAGGGTTTTAAAATCCCCCTTCCCCCCAAACTCAATATTTTCCAAAATTTTATTTTAAAAGCTTTTTAAATATTTCTAAAGCACTAATAGATAGAGAGCTAAAACCTTCAGAATCGACTTCAGAGGACACGTTATATCACGGGAAGTGGTGTTGAAAATCCCCCTACCTCCAAAACTCAAAATTTTCCAAAATTATACTTTAGAAGATTTTTAAATATTTCTAAAGCGCTAATACATAGAGTGCTAAAAACATCAAAATCGACTTCAGAGGACACGTTATATCGCGGGAAGAGGTTTTTAAAATCCCCCTTCCCCCCAAACTCAAGAATTTCCAAAATTTTACTTTAGAAGCTTTTTTAAATATTTCTAAAGCACTAATAGATAGAGCGCTAAAACGTTCAGAATCGACTTCAGAGGACACGTTATATCACGGGAAGAGGGTTTTAAAATCCCCCTTCCCCCCAAACTCAAAATTTTCCAAAATTCTACTTTAGAAGCTTTTTTAAATATTTCTAAAGCGCTAAGACATAGAGTACTAAAAACATCAGAATCGACTTCAGAGGACACGTTATATCACGGGAAGAGGTTTTTAAAACCCCCTTCTTCCCAAACTCAAAATTTTCTAAAATTCTACTTTATGAGCTTTTTAAATATTTCTAAAGCGCTAAAACATAGAGTGCTACGGGAAGAGGTTTTGAAAATCCTCCTTCAAGGAGGATTTTCAAAGCACTCTACGGGAAGTGGTTTTTAAAATCCCCCTTCCTCCCAAACTCAAAAATTTCCAAAATTCTACTTTAGAAGCTTTTTTAAATATTTCTAAAGCGCTAATACATAGAGCGCTAGAAATATCGGAATCGACTTCAGAGGAAAAATTATGTTATGGGAAGATGTTTTTTAAATCCCCCTTCCACCAAAATCAAAAATTTACAAAACTTTACTTTAGGATGTTTTTTAAATATTTATAAAGCCCTAAGACATAGAGCAATAAAAACATCAGAATCGACTTCAGAGGACACGTTATATCACGGGAAGAGGTTTTTAAAAACCCCCTTCCTCCCAAACTCAAAAATTACAAAAATTTTACTTTAGACGCTTTTAAATATTTATCAAGCACTAAGAGATAGAGCTCTACAAGTTTCAGAATTGACTTCAGAGGACACGTTATATCACGGGAAGAGGGTTTTAAAATCCCCCTTCCCCCCTAACTAAAAATTTTCCAAAATTTTAATTTAAAAGCTTTTTAAATATTTCTAAAGCACTAATAGATAGAGTGCTAAAAACATCAGAATCGACTTCAGAGGACACGTTATATCACGGGAAGAGCTTTTAAAATCCCCCTTCCCCCCAAACTCAAAATTTCCAAAATTTTACTTTAGAAGCTTTTAAATATTTCTAAAGCACTAATAGATAGAGCGCTACAAGTTTCAGAATTGACTTCAGAGGACAGGCTATATCACGGGAAGAGGTTTTGAAAATCCCCCTTCCTCCCAAACTCAAAATTTTCCAAAATTCTACTTTAGAAGCTTTTTAAATATTTCTAAAGCGCTAAGACATAGAGTGCTAAAAACATCAGAATCGACTTCAGAGGACACGTTATATCACGGGAAGAGGTTTTTAAACCCCCCTTCTTCCCAAACTCAAAATTTTCTAAAATTCTACTTTAGGAGCTTTTTAAATATTTCTAAAGCGCTAAAACATAGGGTGCTACGGGAAGAGGTTTTGAAAATCCTCCTTCAAGGAGGATTTTCAAAGCACTCTACGGGAAGAGGTTTTGAAAATCCTCCTTCCCCCCAAACTCAAAATTTTCCAACATTCTACTTTAGAAGGTTTTTTAAATATTTCTAAAGCGCTAAGACATAGAGCGCTAGAAATATCTGAATCTACTTCAGAGGAAAAATTATGTGAAGGGAAGATGTTTTTTAAATCCCCCTTCCCCCAAACTCAAAATTTTCCAAAACTTTACTTTCGAAGCTTTTTTCAATAGTTCTAAAGCGCTAAGACATAGAGTGCTAAAAACATCAGAATCGACTTCAGAGGACACGTTATATCACGGGAAGAGGTTTTTAAAATCCCCCTTCCCCCCAAACTCAAAATTTACAAAATTTTAATTTAGAATCTTTTAAATATTTCTAAAGCACTAATAGATAGAGCGCTACAAGTTTCAGAATTGACTTCAGAGGACACGTTATATCACGGGAAGAGGTTTTTAAAATCCCCCTTCCCCCCAAACTCAAAATTTTCCAAAATTTTACTTTAGAAGCTTTAACAATAGTTCTAAAGCGCCAATACATTGATTGAAACCATCATCAGTCTCGAAGTCAAATTAAACGTTATATCACGTTAAGATTATTTATAAATCCCCCGTCCCTCAGAACTAAAAAAGATTAACAATTCTAATATAGTAGCTTTTTAAAAATTTATAAATCGCTCATACATTTAGCGAGAGCATCATCGGAATCGAATTCAGAGGACATATACGGAAGGTTTTAAATCCCTTCCCCCAACTCAAAATTTTCCAAAATTCTACTTTAGAAGCTTTTAAATATTTCTAAAGCGCTAAGACATAGAGTGCTAAAAACATCAGAATCGACTTCAGAGGACACGTTATATCACGGGAAGAGGTTTTTAAAATCCCCTTCCCCCCAAACTCAAAAATTTCCAAAATTTTACTTTAGAAGCTTTTAAATATTTCTAAAGCACTAATAGATAGAGCGCTACAAGTTTCAGAATTGACTTCAGAGGACACGTTATATCACGGGAAGAGGGTTTTAAAATCCCCCTTCCCCCCTAACTCAAAATTTTCCAAAATTTTATTTTAAAAGCTTTTTAAATATTTCTAAAGCACTAATAGATAGAGTGCTAAAAACATCAGAATCGACGAGGATATTTACATCTGTTAAGAAGCGACTATTTCAAATGCAGGAAAAACCCATACTAAGTTGACTTATCTTTCCAATATATTCATAACCCAATTCACTGTTATCTTTGTTCAACTATTCCCGCCGTTTAACAATGAAAGAATTAATTAAAGCCGCAATAGATATTAGGAGTTACAGCTTCAGTCTGTAAATGACAATTATTGAGATATGTCTTGCAATTTTTGTGAAATAAATTTCTGTGGTGGTATCGTTCAATTTTCTACTGTTGAGGCAGTCTTAGAGTTGTATTATAACCATGGCATGTTATTGAGAAGCAGGAATTGCAATATTTGTGGCCAGATTTGCGTAAAATATAGAAAATCGTTCCGTTGCCAGAAGTCTAGGCTTATACCTATCCGAGGTGGCCGTGAATATTCTCAGGTAAAGTGTAATTTTTCAAAATCGATCTATGACAAAACATGGATGGCTCGTTCACACCTTTCTGAGCTAGAAAATTTCCGTTTTTTGATGATTTGGCTTCAAATTCCGCCTCCAAGGGAGGATTTCATGATCAACAATGTTACTTGTTGTAAACAAACCTTTGTGGATTGGAGCCAGTTCTGCAGAGAGGTTTGTATGTACATATTTCATTCAAACTTCGCTCCTTTGGGAGGAGAAGGAGTCATTGTTGAGATAGATGAAGCCCATTTTGGGAAGCGTAAATATAATAGTGGTCGGATCGTCAAGGGTAAATGGGTATTTGGTGGAATAGAGCGAGGAATTGGTAATTCATTCATGGTTTCTGTGCCAGATAGAAGTAGTGCCACGTTGTTGGGAATTATCCAAAACCGAATCCTGCCAGGGACAACAATTATCAGCGACTGTTGGAGGGCCTACGATTGCCTGGGTAGCCAGGGCTATCAGCATTTACGCGTCAACCACAGCATAAATTTTGTTGACCCTGCAACAGGTGCTCACACACAAAACATCGAAAGACACTGGCGTGACGTTCGAGACAATATACCCAGATATGGCAGAAGAGAAGAACATATGGAAGGATATCTGGCAGAGCACTATTTCAAAAAAAAATATTCAATCTCCTCGAGAATGCACCATTTCATGAAATATATATCGGAGCTTTATAACCCCAACTAATTTGTTTTTTATGGGTATTATTTACTAATTAATGTTTAAAACATTGTAACAGAAAATTTGGCAATTTACAGTATCTAACCCCATTTGTTCTTAAAGCAATTCAAATGTTTTTGTCCAAATAGTTTAGTGTAGCAATCTTCATTCTTGAAGCTACGAGACGTTATTAAAGTGTAAATAGGGAGAGGGAGAGAGGGGGCAGAAGTAATTATTAGACTATAGGTTATTTGTTAAAAGTTAATTATAAATAATGCTCCACGGTACACTAAATAAGTTAAGTTTTGTTAATTGTACTTAAATAAAATAAAATAGTATTAAAATATAATGGTTTAGAACAAAAATTGGTATATATATTTCAACCTTAGGGGGTGGGGGGTAAATCATAGCATATATTAAATATATAACCTAACCCAGGTACCTTTTTCCCTCCCTAAACCCAAAAAAACCAAATTTTAAATATTGTAAACGCAATAAGAAATCACGCTTTGCGATCCATTTGTCTAACAAATACCCGTTTGTCTGGTTTCCTTGTACAGTCTATAGTGGTGGGCTATTTATAATGCACAAGTACCGAATAATCTATATTCGTTTTTATTATTTTTTTTTGGAAACCACTTAACATTTTGAGTTGGGTAACCACATAAAACATATTCAAATAGCTTAATCCTATAATGTTGAAAAATTTTGCTTTTCTTTTTTACATCCGCGATTTAAAATATGTAAAAAATGTTGGAACTTATATGAAAATTTTCTTTCGAGGGTGCGAAGGTTAGTTGAAAGGAGATTTGATAGCGGGGGAGGGGGTGGGTGGGGGCGGTGGTCAGCGACCTGCTCGCGGTGCCCCTGCTTATACTAATCTAAGCTGACCATTTCGTTGCAACGTGTTGCACCGGAATAATACTCTAAAATCTGGTTGATAAATTGCCTGTGTAACAAATTTGTCTGAGTTTCGTAAAAGGGGAAACAACCCCTAAAAGTAAAAGATTTTAATAAAACTCATACCCTCAAATTTGTGGTTCTTGGCGAATACCCGCCGGAAAGTCCCCCCGGAAAATACCTCCCCGCAGAAAATACCCCCCTCCCCACGAGAAATACCCTCACGGAAAATCCCCCCGCCCCCCAAAAAAATACCCCAGTGGAAAATAAGGCTTTTCAAATTTCAAATTATCAACCAGATTTTAGAGTATGAAGGTGGAATGGGATGAATCGTAAGGGGGATTTCTAAAACTTTGAGTAACCTTTAAAAATTTGTGAGTTATAGCAACGGAACCTTGCAAAATAGATCTTCTGTTTAAATGAAGTACAACAAAATTGTTTTCAGCTTCAAAATTTTTCTCAATCCCAACTTATAAGGTTTTAAATATATGCAAATACATTTCCTAAATTTTGGAAATAAAACATTGATATGGCTTAAGATTCTACTCAAATAACTGAAATTGCATTTTCAGAACTATAGCCAGAGAAAAAGAAACTGATAACTGAAAATTAAGGTAAAATGTTGTTTTGTCAAAATTTCAATGGGTAATGGGTATTTCAAAAACATCTTCCAATGACATAAAAAACATCTTCCCGTAACATAAATTGTCCTCTAAAGTTGATTCTGATGTTTGTAGCGCTCTATGTATTAGCTCTTTAGAAATATTTAAAAAGCTCCTAAAGTAGAATTTTAGAAAATTTTGAGATTGGGGGGAAGGGGGATTTTAAAAACATCTTCCCGTGAGATAACGTGTCCTCTGAAGTCGATTCTGATGTTTTTAGCACTCTATATATTAGAGCTTTAGAAATATTTAAAAAGCTTATAAAATAAAATTTTTGAAAATTTTGAGTTTGGGGGGAAGGGGGATTTTCAAAACCTCTTCCCGTGATATAACGTGTCCTCTGAAGTCGATTCTGATGTTTTTAGCACTCTATGTCTTAGCGCTTTAGAACTATTGAAAAAAGCTTTGAAAGTAAAGTTTTGGAAAATTTTGAGTTTGGGGGATGGGGGAATTAAAAAAAATCTTCCCATAACATAATTTTTACTCTGAAGTCGATTCAGATATTTCTAGCGCTCTATGTCTTAGCGCATTAGAAATATTTAAACAAGCTTCTAAAGTAGAATTTTGTAAAATTTTGAGTTTGGGGGGAAGGGGGATTTTCAAAACCTCTTCCCGTAGAGTGCTTTGAAAATCCTCCTTGAAGGAGGATTTTCAAAACCTCTTCCCGTAGCACTCTATGTTTTAGCGCTTTATAAATATTTAAAAAGCTCCTAAAGTAGAATTTTAGAAAATTTTGAGTTTGGGGAGAAGGGGGGTTTTAAAACCCTTTTCCCGTGATATAACGTGTCCTCTGAAGTCGATTCTGAAACTTTTAGCGCTCTATGAATTAGAGCTTTAGAAATTTTTAAATAAGATTCTAAAGTAAAATTTTGGCAAATTTTGAGTTTGGGGGGAAGGGGGATTTTAAAAACCTCTTCCCGTGATATAACGTGTCCTCTGAAGTCGATTCTGATGTTTTTAGCACTCTGTGTCTTAGAGCTTTAGAAATATTTAAAAAGCTACTAAACTAGAATTTTTGTAAATTTTGAGTTTGGGTGGAAGGGGGATTTTAAAAACCACTTCCCGTGATATAACGTGTCCTCTGAAGTCGATTCTGATGTTTTTAGCACTCTATCTATTAGTGCTTTAGAAATATTTAAAAAGCTTTTAAAATAAAATTTTGGAAAATTTTGAGTTAGGGGGAAGGGGGATTTTAAAACCCTCTTCCCGTGATATAACGTGTCCTCTGAAGTCAATTCTGAAACTTGTAGCGCTCTCTCTATTAGTGCTTTAGAAATATATAAAAGCTTCTAAAGTAAAATTTTGTAAATTTTGAGTTTGGGGGGAAGGGGGATTTTAAAACCCTCTTCCCGTGATATAACGTGTCCTCTGAATTCGATTCTGAAGCTTGTAGCGCTCTATCTATTAGTGCTTTAGAAATATTTAAAAAAGCTTCTAAACTAAAATTTTTGAAATTTTTGAGTTTGGGGGGACGGGCGATTTTAAAAACCTCTTCCCGTGATATAACGTGTCCTCTGAAGTCAATTCTAAAGTTTTTAGCACTCTATCTCTTAGAGCTTTAGAAATATTTAAAAAGCTTCTAAAGTAAAATTTTGGAAATTTTTGAGTTTGGGAGGAAGGGGGATTTTAAAAACCTCGTCCCGTGATATCACGTGTCCTCTGAAGTAAATTCAGATGTTTTTAGCTCTTTATGTCTGAGCGCGTTATAACTATTTAAAAAAGCTTTTAAAGTAAAATTTTTGAAAATTTTGAGTTTGGGGGAAGGGGGATTTCATAAAAATATTACCATCACATAAATTTTCCTCTGAAGTCGATTCCGATATTTCTAGTGCTCTATGTCTTAGCGCTTTAGAAATATTTAAAAAAACCTTCTAAAGCAGAATTTTGGAAAATTTTGAGTTTGGGGGGAAGGAGGATTTTCAAAACCTCTTCCTGTAGAGTGCTTTGAAAATCCTCCTTGAAGGAGGATTTTCAAAACCTCTTCCTGTAGCACTATGTTATAGCGCGGTAGAAATATTTAAAAAGCTCCGAAAGTATAATTTTTTACAAGGTTGAGGTTTTGGCGACGGGGGGGTTTACAACCCTCTTCCCGTGATATAACGTGTCCTCTGAAGTCGATTCTGATTATTTTAGCTATCTATCTCTTAGTGCTTTAGAAATATTTAAAAAAGCTACTTAAGTATAATTTTGGAAATTTTTGAGTTTGGGGGGAAGGGGGATTTTAAAAACCTCTTCCCGTGATATAACGTGTCCTCTGAAGTCGATTCTGATGTTTTTAGCACTCTATGTCTTAGCGCTTTAGAAATATTTAAAAAGATAATAAAGTATAATTTTGGAAATTTTTGAGTTTGGGGGGAAGGGGGATTTTCAAAACCACTTCCCGTGATATAACGTGTCCTCTGAAGTCGATTCTGATGTTTTTAGCACTCTATCTATTAGTGCTTTAGAAATATTTAAAAAGCTTTTAAAATAAAATTTTGGAAAATTTTGAGTTAGGGGGAAGGGGGATTTTAAAACCCTCTTCCCGTGATATACCGTGTCCTCTGAAGTCAATTCTGAAACTTGTAGCGCTCTATCTATTAGTGCTTTAGAAATATTTAAAAGCTTCTAAAGTAAAATTTTGGAAATTTTGAGTTTGGGGGGAAGGGGGATTTTAAAACCCTCTTCCCGTGATATAACGTGTCCTCTGAAGTCGATTCTGAAACTTGTAGCGCTCTATCTATTAGAGCTTTAGAAATATTTAAAAAAGCTTCTAAATTAGAATTTTGGAAAATTTTGAGTTTGGGGGGAAGGGGGATTTTAAAACCCTCTTCCCGTGATATAACGTGTCCTCTGAAGTCGATTCTGATGTTTTTAGCTCTCTATGTCTTAGAGCTTTAGAAATATTTAAAAAGCTTATAAATTAGAATTTTTGAAAATTTTTAGTTTGGGTGGAAGGGGGATTTTCAAAACCACTTCCCGTGATATAACGTGTCCTCTGAATTCGATTCTGATGTTTTTAGAACTCTATCTATTATTGCTTTAGAAATATTTAAAAAGCTTCTAAAATAAAATTTTTGAAAATTTTGAGTTTGGGTGGAAGGGGGATTTTAAAACCCTCTTCCCGTGATATAACGTGTCCTCTGAAGTCGATTCTGATGTTTTTAGCACTCTATCTATTAGTGCTTTAGAAATATTTTAAAAGCTTCTAAAGTAGCTTTTTGGAAAATTTTGAGTTTGGGGGAAGGGGGATTTCAAAAACATCTTCCCGTGATATAAGGTGTCCTCTGAAGTATATTCTTATGTTTTTAGCACTCTATCTATTAAAGCTTTAGAAATATTTAGAAAGCTTCTAAAGTAGAATTTTGGAAAATTTTGAGTTAGGGGGGAAGGGAGATTCAAAAAACTTCTTACCGTAAAATAATTGGTCCTCTGAAGTCGATTCTGATATTTGTAGTGCTCTATCTATTAGTGCTTTAGAAATATTTAAAAAAGCTTCTAAAGTAAAATTTTGGAAATTTTTGAGTTTGGGGGGAAGGGGGATTTTAAAAACCTCTTCCCGTGATATAATGTGTCCTCTGAAGTTGATTCTGATGTTTTTAGCACTCAATGTCTTAGAGCTTTAGAAATATTTAAAAATCTACTAAAGCAGAATTTTTGAAAATTTTGAGATTGGGGGGAAGGGGGATTTTAAAAACCTCTTCCCGTGATATAACGTGTCCTCTGATGTCGATTCTGATGTTTTTAGCACTCTAGGTCTTAGAGCTTTAGAAATATTTAAAAAGCTTCTAAATTATAATTTTTGAAAATTTTGAGTTTGGGAGGAAGGGGGATTTTAAAAACCACTTCCCGTGATATAACGTGTCCTCTGAAGTCGATTCTGATGTTTTTAGCACTCTATGTCTTAGCGCTTTAGAACTATTGAAAAAAGCTTCGAAAGTTAAGTTTTGGAAAATTTTGAGTTTGGGGGAAGGGGGATTTCAAAAACATCTTCCCATAACATAATTTTTACTCTGAAGTCGATTCCTATATTTGTATCGCTCTATGTCTTATAGCTTTATAAATAATTAAAAAACCTTCTAAAGTAGAATTTTGGAAAATTTTGAGTTTGGGGGGAAGGATGAGTTTCAAAACCTCGTCCCGTAGATTTCTTTGACATGCCGCCATGCATGGCGATGTTCTAACACTCGTCATATACATCTCTATGTGTGGGAGCGGGCTAACTATTGAACCATCGCAGCATTTATGCTTGTATAAAATTTTTTGTGTGGGGAGAAGGGGGGTGTTATTAACATTTTACTGTGAGATAACGTGTCCTCTGAAGTCGAGTCTGAAACTTTTAGAGCTCTATGTCTTAGAGCTTTATAAATATTTAAAAAAGCTACTACAGCATTATTTTTGAAAATTTTGAGTTTGGGGGGAAGGTGGATTGTCAAAACCTCTTCCTGTGATATAACGTGTTCTCTGAATTTGATTCTGATGTTTTTAGCACTCTATGTCTTAGCGCTTTATAAATATTCAAAAAGTTCCAAAAGCAGAATTTTAGGCAATTTTTAGTTCTGGGGGAAGGTGGATTTTAAAACCCTCTTCACGTGATATAACGTGTCCTCTGAAGTCAATTCTGATGTTTGTAGCGCTCTATCTATTAGTGCTTTAGAAATATTTAAAAAGCTTTTAAAATAAAATTTTGGAAAATTTTGAGTTAGGGGGAAGGGGGATTTTAAAACCCTCTTCCCGTGATACAACGTGTCCTCTGAAGTCAATTCTGAAACTTGTAGCGCTCTATCTATTAGTGCTTTAGAAATATTTAAAAGCTTCTAAAGTAAAATTTTGGAAATTTTGAGTTTGGGGGGAGGGGGATTTTAAAACCCTCTTCCCGTGATATAACGTGTCCTCTGAAGTCGATTCTGAAACTTGTAGCGCTCTATCTGTTATTGCTTTATAAATATTTAAAAAAGCTTATTAAGTACAATTTTGGAAAATTTTGAGTTTGGGGGGAAGGGGGATTTTAAAAACCTCTTCCCGTGATATAACGTGTCCTCTGAAGTCGATTCTGATGTTTTTAGCACTCTATGTCTTAGCGCTTTAGAAATATTTAAAAAGCTTCTAAAGTAGAATTTTTGAAAATTTTGAGTTTGGGAGGAAGGAGGATTTTCAAAACCACTTCCTGTGATATAACGTGTCCTCTGAAGTCGATTTTGATGTTTTTAGCACTCTATCTCTGAGTGCTTTAGAAATATATAAAAAGCTTTTAAAATAAAATTTTGGAAAATTTTGAGTGAGGGGGGAAGGGGGATTTTAAAACCCTCGTCCCCAGATATACCGTGTCCTCTGAAGTCAATTCTGAAACTTTTAGCTCTCTATCTATTAGTGATTGATAAATATTTAAAAGATTCTAAATTAAAATTTTGTAAATTTTGAGTGTGGGGGGAAGGGGGATTTTAAAAACCTCTTACCATGATATAATGTGTCCTCTGAAGTCGATTCTGATGTTTTTAGCACTCTATCTATTAATGCTTCCTAAACATCTTCCTCTGACATAATTTGTCCTCTAAAAAGGATTAGGTTATTTTTACTGATCTCTCTTGTGAAATCCTTTCCCTAATTAATACAGTTTAAATGGTCTTATCAACAGAGTTGTTTGGCATGTGCCTGCTACCCTTAAGGGTAAGGGTGTCTGATAAGGCAAGTGTGACATCACAACTAACTGGGTTTCATATACCATAAAGAAAGTCAGCATGGTTTGAAAATTAAATGGCTTAGGATTTAAATAGGATTTTGGAATATATTTTAATGAAAATGTGTAAACGCAGAATTTGTTTAAGTTAATCAGATATTTATATTTACGATAGTAATAAAGGATTAAATAGGAGTGTTAAAGACAAATAGTAATGTGCATTACTTTACACTTATCTAGAGGGGGGGGGGAGGATGTGATGTAGGTACTTCAAAGTACCTTCCCGGGACATACTTTAGCCTGTAGACCAATCCCTGAAAGTTTCATTTTCTTAACCTAACCCCTTTCCAAGATAGCCAAAAGTAACTAAAGTAGAATTTTACCAAATACTGAACATTCTACTAATATTTTTAAATATTTAAATATTTTAAATATATTAAGGATTTTGAAACATCCCAATTACAATTTTAGCCTCAATTTATTATTCAAATCCTCCAACTGTAAATAAGCAAAATATTTCATTTTGGCACCCATGGCCAGTTCTTATGAGATTAGAGTTGACTACCCAGCATTTGACTACACAAAAATTAGAACTTTCTATGTTGTATATGAACCTACTTAAAAAATTATTAATAGTAGGCCTATCACACAACTTCCATATTTTTGTTAATTAAGCAGCAATTGGTAAATAAGTGACAGGAGTTAAATTCACACCAGACTTTCTTAACTCAATTGTTAAGCCTATTGCTAGCAATAACAATTAAAATAAACCTAAAAGAATAAAACATCACAACATCACAACATGTGATGCCTCAAGTTTTTCTTCTTCTTCTATTTCACAACAGGCGGGCTTTTCAGTAACACTATTTAGCCCTTTTCCTTTTGCTTCACTCTGTGGGCTACAGAGCTACTGGCTTGATTGCCTCTTATTTAGGTTATTAGATATTTTCAGATATCTTTCAGTAGATCTTTTGACTCAAGGAGTTCAAATATAAGATGATAGATGTCGATTTCTATGCTCTGTGTGCAGGTATAGTTGGCTAGGCTCTTGGCTGATAGTGAGATTTTGTGGTGTTTGAAGCATTTTAACAGTTTATAAAGCAAGGTATGTTGTGCAGACGTCAACATAAAACATTCAAATAGGCATTGGTCAATAGTTTCATTATTCATATTACAATACCTGCAAAGAGGGGACAGGGGAACTGAACCACTTGAATTAGGAAACTGGTACGAGAATGCAATAAAGTTGAATCCATTTGTTCCAGAACGAATGGAAGTTTTTCTTCTTCTTCTATTTAACAGCAGGTGGGCATTCACTGATACTATTTAGCCCTTTTCCTTTTGCTTCACTCTGTGGGCTACAGAGCTATAAATATCTATTATTAGATATTTTCAGATATCTTTCAGTAGATATTTCGACTCTAGGAGTTCAATTATGAGTTGATAGATGTCGATTTTTATGCTCTGTGTGCAGGTATAGTTGGCTAGGCTCTTGGCTGATAGTGAGATTTTGTGGTGTTTGAAGCATTTTAACAGTTTGCAAAGCAAGCTATGCTGTGCAGACGTCAGCATATTACATTCAAATAGGCAATGGTCAATTGTTTCATTATTCATATTACAATGCCTGCAAAGAGGGGACAGGGGAATTGAACCACTTGAATTAGAAAACTTATACGAGAATGCAAAAAATTTAGTCCATTTGTTCCAGAACGAGGTAATTAATATGATTATCTTCTGGAATAGTTGTTTTATTTAGAGTTAGTTTTGCATTAACATGGTTTCGCTTCCGGTGAAATTGGATTACTTTTGACTTGGTAGGTGCAATGGGTAAATCTGAATGTTGAGAGAATTTTTTAAATTGGAAAAGTGACTTTTGCAGATTTGACTGTGCTATCTCAAAGGTGTTGCCAGATGACCATAGCACCAGATCGTCAGCATATTGTAGGTTCGTGTGAGGTAGGTTCATGTCCCAGAGATATAGGGCAAACAGGAGGCAACTGAGGACTGCTCCCTGAGGTAGGCCTTTGGTTGTTGTCTTTTGGGGTGAAGAGGCTGAACCAACACAAACAATGAAACTTCGCACTTCTAGGAAGGATTTTATAAAGGATACTTGCTTGGGGGTAGTCCAAGGTTTGCAAGTCTGTTTAAAAGGATTTGGTGGTTCACACTGTGCAACTAGGACATTATTTTCTTACAATAATTCATCTATTACATCATTTAGCAAAGTGAAAGAATTTTTTGAGGGGTGTTTTTTTCTGAATCTAAATTGGGTGTGAGGGATCATGTTTTTTTTTTCCAACAAAATAGAGGAGTCTGTGATGGATCATTTTCTCCATTATTTTCCAACTCACAGGAGTACTCATTATGGGCCTCTAGGACTCAGGGTTCTCTTTTGGTTTATTTTTCTTTACGATTGGTAGGAGGGGCGAACATTTCTATATATTTGGGAACTTAGAAGATGCCCAAGTGTGATTATAACAATTTAGCAGTTCTTGTTTGTATGAAGGGGTGAGATTCTTCATCCATGTAGGGTGTATATTGTCATAGCTGCCGCTAGTTTTGGTCCTAATATGATGTTTTGCATTATTTATTTCCTGGACTGAAAATGGGCTACTTATATAATCGGATCCTGGGCGTGGTTGGTAACTTGGGTTCATAGGAATTGGGGACATTTAGCTTCGATTATTTGATGTTAGCTTATTAACAAAAAGAGTGTCAAATAGCTTAGCATTTTCATTATCATTGTCATAATGGGTATTATTATGTATAAGCTCGATATTGGAGTTGGTTGGGGGAAATCTTTTTCCCACAGATGTGGCTTATGACTTTATGTATAATTGTCTCGTGGGTTTCTCGGGAGAGATTATTTGTAAAAATATTCCAGTAATTATACTTAACATCTACCATAGTCCTTTATATATTAGATTCTGATTGTAATTTTTTTAAATAATTACTAGTTGATGTTTTTTTATGAATGTTGTCCTAGCTGACTTTTTTATTCTCCATTTATTTTGGCACTCATTTGCCCACCAGGCTTTAGGAATGTGTGTAGGGTAGGTTTTCTTAGGTGTTGTCCTGGGGATAGCATGATTAGCTGTACTTATTAGTAAAGATGTCAATGCTTCAGCATGTGTGTCAACTGTTGTGTTTGAAATGTATGAATTTTGGGTGAAACTTGTGATTTCATCATTTAGCTTATTTTGGAACATAGACCAATTTGCTTTAGTGTTGATATATTTGGAGGTATGTGGTAGAGTTTCAGCAGGCTCATTTAGGGAGCACACTATAGCAAAGTGGTCAGTACATAGACTATCAATTTTATTTATATAAATTTTATTCAAAATATTTAAAGACACAATTTGTAGGTAAATTGTTGAGAATCTGCCACTTTTGGGGTTGAAATAAGTTTTCAGGTTTGGAGGGGTAGTAACAGCTAATTCATTATTATTTGAAGTCATATACTCAATCAATTTACCAGCTTTATTTGCTGGTTTATTCCCCCACAAAAGGCTGTGGGCATTGAATTCTCCACAAATACTGATATTTTTTAACATATTAGAATTATTTATATAATTAAAGAAATCCATGACATCTGTAGTTTGGCCATTAGGGTTATAAAAGCTTATTATTTAGGTTTTTATATTATTCAGCCAAACACTGATACCAATTGCATCAACATCATTAGCAAAATCTGGAAAATTGATGCCACAGAATTTTATATTATTTTTAACTAACAGAGTTACTCCACCTCCTTTTCTCTCTGATGATCTATCCTTTCTCAGGATAGTATATCCCAGAGATTTAATTTGTTGATTTTGGGTTAAATGAGTTTCCTGGAGGCAAGCAAAATTAATGGAATTATTATTCATAAAAGATATTAGTTCATTTAGCTTATTTTCTGTGAGTGATCTTATGTTCCACTGGAGTATTGATATGTGTTGTGTTGTTGATTTATTTTTCATATGACTGTGTATAAATGTTCAGCTTTGTTAAAAGTAAAGCAAGATCTTTTTTTTGCTTGAATGAGCATATCATCGGGGATGTATATTTTTGCCAATTCTGCAATGATTTTTGTTTTCTCTATTTGATGTATGTTCATGGCCTGAACTGCATTACTGTTTAGAATGAATAAGCCTATATTTGGGGATTGCATGTTTGGTTGTGCATCCTGTTTGTCAGTTAAGGAAATAATTCCTGGTAGTGTTTCTGGTTTGTTTATTCTTGGGAGGGGGGGGGGGGCAGGCTGACCTCATCTCACCGGACAAGGAGGCTTGTTGACAGGGTGATTCCTTCAGATAGGGATGTGAGCTAGGGGGCTTAGAAGCTGGTGTTTTCGGCAGGGGACTGGATGCATTGGGGGTGTTGGACGGGGGGGTTTAGGTTCGTTTCATTATGGGCTTTATTTGGTATTGTTGGGCAGCATTTGCTTCCATTGCTGCAAAAGGGTATGGGATGGCCTTCTCTGTTACTATTTGGAGTGTTAGAGCTCTTTTCTTATATGCAGGGCATAGTGATTTATTTCTAGATTCATGTGGGCCTTTGCAATTTATACATTTAGGCTGAGTGTTGTTGCAAGTTGTCAACTCTTTAGGATGGTATGCTTTACAATTACTACACTCTAGGAGAATTTCATTGCATTTGTTTGTTGTGTGTCCCAGTTTGAGACACAAGATGGGTATCACTTTCACTGGCATTTGAGGTGGGATCTGGGGGGACTTTTTTTTTCGAGGACTTCTAATCATTGCCTATTGGAAAAAGCTTTAAACAAAATCAAAACTAAAACAAGAATGGATATAGAATGATATCAAACCGTCTGCACTATACTACTGAGGATGAATTGAGCAGGATTGGTTCGGTACAACTGCTGATTAAATGCGATAATATTTCACAAGAAAATTTATTTTAAATTTCTTATAAAGTTGCTGCTGTTGTGATGGTTTTGATGGTTTGAAAGATTAACAGTATATGCCTCAAGTTTTTCTTCTTCTTCTATTTCACAACAGGTGGGCTTTTCAGTAATACTATTTAGCCCTTTTCCTTTTGCTTTACTCTGTGGGCTACAGAGCTACTGGCCTGATTGCCTCTTATTTAGGCAATTAGATATTTTCAGATATCCTTCAGTAGATCTTTTGACTCAAGGAGTTCAAATATAAGATGATAGATGTCGATTTTTATGCTCTGTGTGCAACTATAGTTGGCTAGGCTCTTGGCTGATAGTGAGATTTTATGGTGTTTGAAGCATTTTAACAGTTTACAAAGCAAGGTATGTTGTGCAGACGTCAGCATATTACATTCAAATATGCATTGGTCAATAATTTCATTATTCATATTACAATACCTGCAAAGAGGGGACTGGGGAACTGAACCACTTGAATTAGGAAACTGGTACGAGAATGCAATAAAGTTTAGTCCATTTGTTCCAGAACGAATGGAAGTTTTTCTTCTTCTTCTATTTAACAGCAGGCGGGCTTTTCAGTGATACTATTTAGCCCTTTTCCTTTTGCTTCACTCTGTGGGCTACAGAGCTACTGGCTTGATTGCCTCATGATTATTAGATATTTTCAAATATATTTCAGTAGATCTTTCGACTCTAGGAGTTCAATTATGAGTTGATAGATGTCGATTTCTATGCTCTCTGTGCAGGTATAGTTTGCTATACTCTTAGCTGATAGTGAGAGTTTGTGGTGTTTTAAGCATTTTAATAGTTTACAAAGCAAGGTATGTTGTGCAGACGTCAGCATATTACATTCAAATAGGCAATGGTCAATTGTTTCATTATTCATATTACAATGCCTGCAAAGAGGGAACAGGGGAATTGAACCACTTACATTAGAAAACTTATACGAGAATGCAAGAAAATTTAGTCCATATGTTCCAGAACGAATTCTATGATAAACTTTAGAAAAATACTTATTGGGAAAGGGGGAAAGGATAGGATTAATCTTATTAAAATTAATATCTGATAGTCTCCATTGGTAAATATCTCTAATCGGGATTGGTCTCCCACTTGGCTGGTCAATATTTATAGCAGTTTTTGCTATTTCATCGACCTGATGATTACCACTTATGCCAGAGTGGCTAGGAATATACTGAAAATAAGTTTTTATGCCACTTGAAGCAAGATTACCTATAATACTGAGACAATGATAAGTGTCAATGTCCAACTTATACTGAGGAGCTGAGGCCAGCAACTCAAGGCTGGATAAAGAGTCGGAATATATAATAATATTATTTGAATTTGCAATCAAAGGTTGGTTTTCCTTAATGTGTTCTAATGCCATGATTATGGCATTTAACTCAGCAGACATTAGAGATACATTATTATATAGTATTTCATCCGCTGTAACTGTTATGTGTGGAAGGAAAGTGTCATTTGCAACCTTATCCTTAACTTTGGCCTAATCAAGCAATATATGGATATGATTTTTATAGGTAATTTCAGACAGTTCAGCAATTTCTTTCTGAGCAAAAGTGATGGGGCTTAAATCTTTAGTACACTTTGAGAAATCAGTGTATTTATTATGGGACCTGACCAATTCCATGGAGGGGATTGGGGGAAAGTGGGTGCAATAGACTTTGCTGGTATGGGGAACTTCTTCTGAATGTTGGCATACTCATCTGCAATGTCTCTATACATGGCTGGATTTCTTAACCAATTATGTAGGGTGTGTGAGCTATTTGATTCAATTTTTGTAAGATGTTTTGTCAAGAGAAAGCTACGTCTTTCCCTTATTGTTGTTAATCCACTCTCCATAAGCAGAAAGTTGGTGATTGTGGGTTTCCTAAGACCAAATATGAAGCGTATCATATCATTTTGTGCTGTTTCAATTTTTTTCATCTGGATCTTTGCACGTGCACCATATGCGATGAGCCCATAGTCAATATGGGGTCTTATATGTGATTTATAAAACTGGAGTAAGGTTTTCTCCTTACAGCCCCAGGGTGTGGAAAGAAGTCTTTTTAGTATATTTGTTTTTCTGTATTTTTTTTATTGTGTTTGAATGGTGGAGGTGGAAATTAAGTTTTTGGTCAAGCATGAGACCTAGGTAATTAATATGATTATCTTCTGGAATAGTTGTTTTATTTAGAGTTAGTTTTGCATTAACATGGTTTGGCTTCCAGTGAAATTGGATTATTTTTGACTTGGTAGGTGCAATGGGTAAATCTGAATGTTGAGAGAAATTTTCAAATTTGAAAAGTGACTTTTGCAGATTTGACTGTGCTATCTCAAAGGTGTTGCCATAGCACAAGATCGTCAGCATATTGTAGAACCGTGTGGGGTAGGTTCATGTCCCAGAGATATAGGGCAAACAGGAGGCAACTGAGGACTACTCCCTGAGTTAGTCCTTTGGTTATTGTCTTTTGAGGTGAAGAGGCTGAACCAACACAAACTATGAAAATTCGCACTTCTATGAAGGATTTTATAAAGGATACTAGCTTGGGGGGTTGTCCAAGGTTTGCAAGTTTGTTTAAAAGGAGTTGGTGGTTCACATTGTCATATGCCCCTTCAAAATCTAGGAAAGCTGCAACTAGGACATTATTTTTTGAGAATGATTCATTTATTGCATTTGTTAGCAAAATGAAAGCATCTGTTGAGGAGTGGTGTTTCCTAAAAGTTTTTTCCATAGAAGTATTCTTTTTCTTCTTCTTCTTCAGTTATAGGCTTTGGATAAATCCCTGTAACCTTTTTCGTATTCGCCGATTATAGGGGTTTTTCCGTCGTTAGCTAACAAAAATTATTTTGGACGGCAGAAACAGAATTGTTAGCTAACAGAAATAGTTAGCTAACAATTCGCAGAAACATGATATTATGCAGAAAATTCAAAGAAAAATTCTGACCAAGATAATGTTGCTGTGAAATTATCTCAGCTTGATAATAACGAACTGACACCAAAACTTTGAAATTCAAGTAATAGAATATTTCAAAGTGTTCATATCTTATAGAAAAAAATATAGCTATTAATGCCAGCAAGTGAAACAAAGCCACAAAATATTTTAATTATTGGCAAAATACATTGAATTTAGGCGAAACTTAAAACACCAGTGATTAAGCTTTTCTAAAGTAACTGTTTAGTGCATTTACATAAGTTATCCCAAGTATGGAGGAAGTGAATAAACCTAGTAAAAAATATAATTTGATTGCATAAGTAAAATCGTTAGATTTTTGATCATATCAAATTGCTATGACTACGTGGCAATTTCGTTGTTTTCCTATTTTTTCAACGGAAAAATTAATTTTTCTTTTTTTTTTTCAATGAGATTACCAGAAAAGATATTTTGAAAAAACTAGAACGGAAAAGGAAGAAAAATAAGTAATAGCAGCGGTCCTCGATTCGCTATCAGTATTGTAAGCATAAAAAGTGCCCATCCTTCTTATTTTTCAATATTTCGCTTTAAATTCCCCAACAATTTATTTTTAACAAGTATTCGATTTGCAAGAGAAATCTTCTAACAATGTTAGCTAACAATTCTAAGTTGGATGGCGGAAAAACGATTGTTGGGAAAAATGTTAGCTAACAGATTTCTGTTGGACGGCAAAAAATCCCCTTATGTCAGGGGCATCCTGGGATATCAAATAATAGTAGAATTTATAGAATTTAATAGTAGAATTTATGCATCATTAATGAAACCACCTATATTCAAGGAGTTAAAGACAGCTTTGAACAATTCGGCGTCATTGATTGAAGAGTTTTCTTTGTGTTAGCTGGTCAATTTAAGGAGTTACCTTAAGGCACTTGAACATAACAGATGAAGTTAGCCATTCTCTTTTATGGTTGAGAGTTGCCATAGGGAAACAAAAAGAACGTGGTTGATGGTCTCGTCATGGGATTGGCAGAGGCGGCAAAGAGGGCTCGTTACCCTTGGAGTGGTTGTGTTTTGGAACTGATAAGTTTGGCAGTTAAGACCAGTAGCATTTGATCGTATTCTGTGGTACATCTTTGAGTCTTTCCGGGATGCAAATGGAGAAAGGTTTGGTGGGCTTTTGTTTGCTAGATAATTTTTTAGGCACCAATGGCTTATATTTCTTACTGGGAAAGGCCTTCCAGATGTTATTTCAAACTGAAGGGCAGATTTAGCTATTTCATCTGCCTTGTGGTTTCCTTTAATACCCATATGACTTGGGATGTATTTGTATTTTGTGGATATACCTTGTTTAAGTAGTTGGTTTAATAGTACAAGAGGGGTGGAGTTATCACTGTCTGGGTAGTCTGAATACTCTGGTGATATTGAGGCAAGGACTGATTTTGAGTCTGAATAAATTATAAGAGGGGTTTTTCTTGGACGGTTTGGCATCTTTATAATGGTTTCCAATGCAATGTTGATGGCAGCTCTTTCAGCTGTCATAAAACTCACATCATTTTGGAGCCTTTCCGCAGCTGCTTTACATAAAGATGGGAAGTGGACTCCACAAGCAGTTCTGGATTCCGTTTTAGAGCCATCCACAAAAATTGGGAGGTGGTGGTTATATCTCTGAGACCCAAATTCATGGAATAATGATTTTACATAGGCTAGGGAGAGATCTGCCTTAAAAGCTGGCGCATAAAAAAGGTTCACTTCTGGGTAGTGGTTATCCCAGGATGGTATCCGGGGTATATTTGAAATAGAAGATGAAGCTATGGGGAAGGTCATTTGGGTGGTTGAAAATTCCCGTGCAAGGCCCTAAAAGCACTAAAGTTTCTTAGCCAATCATGTAATCTATGGGAACTGTTACCTTCAATTTTTGTAAAGAAGCGGGCAAGTAGGTTTTCTCTACGCGTAGCAATATAGGTGAGACCACATTTGCTGAGGAGGAAGTTGGTTTTGGCGTGATTCCTGAGGCCAAGTACAGCACGGATCAAAGTATTTTGTATAGTCTCCAGACTCCATGATAGGGTTTTTGAGCATGAGCCGTAGACAATTAGTCCATAATCAATCTGAGATCTGATATAAGTCTTATAGAAGTTTATTAGATTTTTTTTTCATGACAACCCCAAGGCGTATTAAGTAGCCCTTGTAAGATTTGCATTTTTTCTGAGGCATTTTATTCTCACATTTTTAATGTCGAGCCTGAAAGTTAGTTTTTGGTCTAAAGTGAGGCCTAGATATTTGATGTGTTGTTGAACTTGGGTGACAACACTATTTAGGGTTAATATGGCAGAATGGGGGTTTCTCTTATTATGAAACTGTACTAAAGCTGATTTTGATGGGGTGGTGGGTAGGCATGAGATGTTGGAGAAACGTTCAAAGGCATAAAGCGACTTTTGTAACTTAGATTGGGCCAGTTCAAAATTATTTGAGGTAGACCACAGGACTATATCATTTGCAAACTGAATATTTGTATGGGGTAAATTAAGATCCCATAAATATAACGAAAGCAGGAAACAGCTGAGGACAGCACCTTGAGGAATGCCTTTTGAGATAGACTTTTTAGAAGAGATATGGGGATTTACTTCGAGAAGGAAAGAGCATTCGGATATGTAACTTTTAAAGAAATTCACTACTGGTAGCGAAAAACCCATTTTTGAGAAATTTTGCAGTAAGAGTGGATGTTGGATATTATCATATGCATTTTGGAAGTCCAAGAAGGCTGTGACTAGAATTTGGTTTTCTTTCCGACACTCAGATATGGCATTGGTTAACCAAACAAATGCGTCAATGGAAGAATGATATTTCCTAAAGGCTGTTTGGGTATGTGGGATGAGGTGGTTAGACTCAGCAAACCAATACAATCGGGAGTGAATTATCTTCTCATATAAATTATTCCAGAACTGGGGTAATCATAATGGGTCTGAAAGAGTTAGGGTCATCTTTGGGTTTATTTTGCTTTAATATAGGGATGATGAGTGATGTTTTTCAAGTGGATGGGAAGAAGGAATTACTCAAGGCGTTATTGAAGAGAGATAAGACTGCGTTTTTAAAGTCTAGTGGAAGGTGTCGGAACAAAGATGGATGAATCTGATCGTGGCTACGAGATTTTTTGGGTTTAATTGAATTGATTGCTTTATCTTGCTCAATCATTGTAAAATTTTGGAGTGGATACTGGGATCCAGGCAAGTCAAAATGGGGTATTAGGCTGATCTGAGGTGAATTATGAAAGGTGTTTTTGAATTACTTCTTTAAAAAATCTGCAAAAAATTCACTTTTTTCTTGTTGATTTCACTCTTGTTGGTTTCCAGCTGTTGACCGTTTAGAGTTAGCTGGTAATGGAAGGGCTTCTGTGTGGAGAATTAACCACACATATTGTCTAGGAATTTATGGATCTTTGACTCTTGCGTTTCGCGGGACCCTGATAAGAAATTTTTTTTGCTTGCCTCTTCTTTTGCAAGTGATTGTTCTCTTAAGTTTTACCTCTGCGGGTAGTTTTGTTATATATTTTCCAGTGGATGGATTTTTCTTAAACGATTCGATGGCATTCCTTTTATTGTGCCAGGCTTCTTGGCAAGAGGCTGTCCACTATGGCTTAGGGGGTTTATTATTCTTCAGTGTTTTTGGGCGTTGGGACTGGGGTATGCTAAGTCTTGCAGCATCAAGGAGCAGTGAATTGAGATTTTCATAGAGCTGGTTTTGGTCAGTGGACAGTGAAAAGCAGTCTTGGTCTGTGAGAATATGGGAGAAATTTGGCCAATCTGCTTTTTGCCAGATATAGTGGGGAATGAAGTTATCAATGATGGCTGTGTCACTAATTTTTGTGCATATGGCAAAATGGCCGCTTAGGAGGTTGTCAATTCTGTTGACGGTAACTTTATTTAATAAACTTGATGAGGCTAATTGAAGAACAATAGTTGAATAGTTCCCACTTGTTTTATTGAAGTGCGGTAGGTATTTAGAGGTCTAGGAGTAACTAGTACTATATTGGTAAAATCGACGGGGAATTCCTCTGTGTATTTGCCAGCATTATTTCGAGGCGAATAACCCCAGATAGGACTATGGGCATTGGAGTCCTCAACAACCACTAGATTTGATTTTGAGAAATTATTAGAAATAAAATTGAAAAAATCTTTTCCATTGTTATTACCATTTGGGTTATATAAATTAATAACTGTAACCTCCATGTTTGCCTGCCACAACTTTACACCAATTACATCAATGTCATGACTTTAATCAGGGAGGCTTATTCCACAGAATTTGAGGTCTAATCTTACAAGAATGGCAACTCCACTAGCATTTCTATTGGAAGATCTATCTTTTCTTAGAACATCATAACCAGGAACTTTGAGATTAACTGATGAGTCTAAATGGGTTTCTTGGAGGCATAGTATGTCTATGTTGTGAGAAGAAGTATACTAAAGTAGGTTGGTAAGTTTAAAATCATTTAATGATTTCACATTTCATTGCGAAATTGTGGTGGATAGAGATAACAGAGGGCTAGCCAATGATAGATAGATTTAGTTTTTTGAGTATAGTGCTGAAATTTGAGTCGGCTGTGTCCTTGAGATTTTTCGAGAAATAGGTATTAGCCTTCTCTTCTAGAATTGAGGATTTTTGAGCTCATGTGAGGGATGTTCTGGAAAATTAGTTGAAGTTTAATATCTAGAGACATAAGTTTGAAAGTAGATTTGGATTTTCTTCTGATGTTTCCTCTGTTGATTTTGATGAGGTCAGTTTCTCAGGTTTACTTTTAGAAGATTCCGGGTCTCTGATTGGAAGGGGGGGAGTCTAAGGTCTTGATTCCAGGGAATGTCTTTTGTGGTTGGGTCCTTGTAGTTTTACGCTGTAAAGTTTTTTGAATAGGTTGTGTGTTTGATTCAAGAAATTCAGGTGTATCTGCAGTACGTGGCGTGAGTATAATTTTTGTAAACTGAAAAGGGATGTTTTATTTTTCAGACAACCTTAGAGCCATTGATTTTGACTTGTATTTTGGAAATACAGAACCTATGCAATTAATGCATGTTAATTTCTTGTTTCCACAGTTTACTGTGTTTGGAGGATGGATATTTTGGTATAGATTAACCCTTTTCAGGTCAGTGTTGATTTGTGTGACCCATTATCAGACATGTTTCACACTGTATTGGCTTAGCTTTATGCTCTTTGTAAGGTTTTATCAGGCCAAATAAGAATATAGGTTCAGTGAAATTCTCCAGGTTGGTGTTCAGGATGAACAGGTAGGATTTAGATATGTAAATGCCATCATTGTTGGGTTTTCCAAGTCTAGTGATTTTTCATACCGCTATTTTTTGGCCTTTGCAGTTCATAAGGCCATCCTTTAGATCAGTTTTGGGAATATAGTTAGGGATATTGTATATGACAATTTTTGTTTGGACGGAGGGAGGGTGAATCCACTTTTTTGAATGGACCTTAATGCCCTTTAAGGGAGTTGAGTGACAATAGAGTTGTTTAAGCATCTTCACAGCCTGCTTGAATAGATATTAAAATTGAACCATCTTTATTGATTTTGAGGTTGAAATTAATTTTAAGAATCTTAAAGAGCTCAATTCAATTTGTTGGGAATTTTTTTTGAAACGTGATTTCAGAAGAAATAGACAGAATTTGGATGAAGTGCTCTTCTGCCAAAGAAGATGGGAGTGGAGTAAAAACTGTTTTTATTGGGGAGAAACTGGTGTACCGTTTTCTCTTGGGTCTTTTAGGCGTGAAAATTTTGAAGCCATCATCATGGTGATTTGAGTCCTCAGAATGGATAGAGATCAGATTTTCATCGGAGTATGAATCCTCAAAAAGGTCACTTGGTAATGGGGAGATGTGGCCTAGCATTTGGTTATCCGTATCTTCCTTCTCAGGGGTTAATTTCGTCGGGATTATGGTTGACATAAATTCCAAACTTTATCTATATCAAAAGTAAAAAAAGAACTTCACTTGATAGTCCTTTTTTCACAACACTTTCAAATTCTCTAACACGATTGTGTTTAATATTTTTCTTCTTAAACCCTATAGAAGAGGCTTCTTAGTTTTTTTCCTATGGGATTGTATTATGGGATTGTATGAGTTCCTCGCACTTTTTCTTCTTTGAAGCTTTGTCAACTCTTTGAAATAGACTGTACCAGTTTTCTGACTAGAATTGTACCACGAAAGGTTGACTTGTACCATTGGAACAGCATGTCAAAAATTTGCTGTAATAAGAAGAACATTTTCAATAAACTAAAACTTAAACAGATATTCGAGTTAGAAAGGAGCAAGTAACACCCACATGTCTCGGGGAATTACATTTTACCAAGAATTTCTAATCATACCGCATTCTTCCAAGACCTCCAAACTGTACCAAAAACGCACAATTGTACAGCGTTGGCAACATTGCTTCTGTTTCTCAAGTAAAAGCAGTGTTGCCAGAAATTGAAACGAAAAACAAGCCCGATCCTTTGGAAAAAACGCCAAAATATGCCCGAACCTTTGAAACCAAGAGTGCCATCTTGGTCAGTTCCTAAACTGCTACAAATTGCTAAAATTTGTACGTTTCACAACACTTTTTGGTGCGAAAGTAAGAAAAAAATTTGACTCTATTTCATGCGCCGCGACACACGTATGACACGATAGGTGTAGTTGGATTAGTTTTAGATCAGTTTTTTTAAACGGTTATTCCAAACTTAGAACCAATCTTTCGAAACAAACACAGCAAAAAGGTTTTCCTGGTTAAATCAAACTTCGCACAAATCTTTCGAAAAAAATACGGAAAAATGCAGTCCACACTTTTTATTAATTCCTTAGCCTTTTAAGAATCCTCATCATTTAGTCCATGGAAAACTAAAAAATTGTATTCTAGAAGTGCTACAAATTGAATCATGTGCTACTGTGCTACACACGATGAAAGGCGATGAAGTGGGGCTAAAATAGTTCTTTCTTGCCAAAGTCAGAAAAAGTTTTGCCCCTAATCTAACTCTACTTTTACCTTGGCTGCTAACCTTTGGTTATCCTGTTCCGCTTTAGCGGAAGAACAACCATTTTGCGTGATCCACCAAAATTCATCGGTTTTTTGCTGCAGGTCTATGCATCATAATGGTTAAACAGCTGTAAACTCTTTATTAACTTTTAGAACTTCATATAGCTTATTCCTATGGATACACTGGTCTATACTAGTAGCAACCACAAGCCGAAGACATACAATACCGTTGGTTTATTATCGCATACAAATTTTTGGTACAGTTGTAATACATTATTTAAAGATAACTTTATAACTAAAATTAGGCCTGAAAAAGAAACGTGGGAATGGGATTAATACAAAAGCCTTCAAAATCCCAAGATGAAATAATATGGACAGCTAAAGACCGATCATTAAGAAAAAAGAAGAAAAAGGTAGGGCAGGGCTAACCAAGAGAGCGCCTACGATAAAAAAAACACATTTTTTATCGTTCAAGTAAAAAACAAAAACAAAAATGAAAGGCACTTAGATCCGAAAGGTATTAAGGGATTTAAGACTCAAAGGAGGCAAGGATATTGTCTAGACTGACTATATCAGTTTTTTGGTCAGTTTTTTCGACTTCAAGAGCCTTATACATATTACTATTGAAAAGCAGCATACACTTTGTAGGCTCAAACGTCGAGCAACAAAAGCCAAATACTGACAACCAAAGCCTGAACACAAGTATTGAGTTCAACATGGGTAAGAGCATACGGTTTCAGAGCTTTTGTGGTAAGGCTGACTGATTAAGTCAAAATTTGATTTTAGTAAAAATACTAAGACTCAAAATATAAAATACCAAGTTTTGAAATACCACTTTTTATTAAAATAAAAGGACACATCCTGGAATGTGTGGGCTTGAAAAAAAATTGCTCAATAACCAATTTAATGGCTAAGTAAGTCAATTGGCTGGATTAATGCGGCTGATGTTTCACATATATACTCATATTTTTGAGACTGAGTTCGCACTAATACAATTGCTGGGCAAACTTCTGCCCGTTTGATTCCTTATCAGAAATACCTTGGATTATATGTTCAAATATCGTAAGTGTTTAAGTGTCTTATTATATTATCATAGTAGTCTTATAATTGTTGATACTCTGGGACAATTAGTCCCAGCGGTTTTATAGACGTTGTATTGTGCCAGTGGCCAGACATTGTATTGTGCGTCACATAAATAAAAGTATTATGTTATAGCCAACCTCTCCACAGTCTTATTTAAGACTCTCAAATTATCCCAGTTGGTTCACTCAATTAGGCAGGTCAAAGCCTAAGGCACGCCACCAAAATTTATTTCACCGTAGGACCATAATTATATCCCCTATAAAGGGAGTAATAAGGTATCAATTACAACTTCACCCTACAACCTTAAACTCAATTTACCACAGCTGGTGGCAGTTCAGAAAAACTGGGTCAAGATGACTGAATAAAAATTGTAAATTGAAACAGAAATGACTATACCAGATGAAAAAATGGCTTCCCTATCAACACTGCATGAAATTGACAAAATTAGACCGGAATACGCAGGAATTTCGGATGTCGAAGAGTTCATCGAAAAATTGAAAATTCTTGATGAATTAACTGAGTCGTTGGACGATAAGGTAACCGAGCAATGCGTTGCAGCTAGATTAAAGGGATCCGTGCTTAAAAATTTTGAGGCAATTAAGGAAAAAGAGCCGAAGGACATTAGCGCTCTAATTGATTCTTTTAAAACAAGGTTCATCGAAACGAGTGTTTCTGAGAGGCTAAGAACAGAGTTAGTGACTCTCAATGCCTCAACTAGTAGTAGGGAATATGCAGACAAAATTTTTCGGTCTGTATGTTCACAGTTAGAAAAAAGCGGAAGTGACGAAACAGTAAAAAAACTACAATTACACACTTTTACGCAAGGGTCACCAAAACAGCTATTAAGACTATCACGGAAACCAGAAAATCTAAAGCAGGCTATAATCTTAGTAGAAACAAAGGTAAAATTGACGAGGCCGTGAAAAAGTTTGAGCAGATGTCAATAAATAGCACAAGAAACCAAGAACATGTAAACTGTGGAAGGGGACAAAAGCGTGTGAGCCTTGGGGAGCTAGATCGTGAACCAAAACAGCACGAAAAAGACCGAAATATCTCACCATCGACTCGCTCTTCCCCATTTGGCGACAAATCCCATGGTATTAGATCCTTAATGACTTGAAATACCAAGTATTAAGGACACCCACATCCTCCCCCAAAGAAAATAGTAGATCAAATAGTGGCAGGTCAAGAATATACAGAAATAGCTATAGACCGCATGCAGAAGGGCAAATCACTAAGCGATATAGGAAACGATTCAATTGCTATTATTGTGGCAAACCAAATCACTATGCGGTAGATTGTTGGCATAGAATGCATAAGGAAGGCCCAATATACAAAACAAGACATCAATTAAAAGCACAAGCGGGCAGAAATTTAAGAATGCAGGGAAGAAATAATACTTGGCAAGCACCAAATACTTTGTCAAAATAGCAAGACTGAAGAAGGCTGGGAAACCCCCGAAAACTTTTGGTCAGATGACAGTGTGTATTTAAATGGAGAAACCAGCTTGTTAGGGTCAACAGAGCTGAACCATTTCAAATACCCTTTTATAGTTTAGAATGTTGTGACATAGATACAAATAACAATCTACCGATTTTGCCTTGTTTTGAAATTGAGTGTTTCCAAAAATTACCGTGTCTACTTGATATGGGTGCGTCCCCGTAAATTTTGGGTGAATACCCATTAAAATTTAGCACAGGAAATAAAGAAATAACAGTAACATTGATAATATGTAAACAACTCTCATTTCCTTGTATTCTAGGAATAGATGCGATAAGAAAGTTTGGGATCGTGTGGGAGCCCCTAAACTATAATATAACTATAACCCAGCTGAACGAAACTAATAGGCAGGTTTCTGTACCAACAGATAAAGATAGTGAAAATTCGGGCTATAACTTAAAATTGAACGGGAAAATCACAATAGAAGGGGGAACAACAGCTCAAGTTTTAGCGACATCAAATACAAAGGAGGGTAAGAACAAAATATTGGAGGCCATAATAGCCCTAGAAGAATATCCCACAATTTTCGTGGAAAATCAAATTATGAAAATTGAGAGTGGTGTGAAATATTTAAAATCATCAAACCTAAGTAATTATAAAGTAAAGCTCAAGCCAAGTAGCACTAGTATCGGTGGAAAAGATCTCAAACACAGATATAAAATCACCAAGCAGCTCAGAATTAAGCGTAAATTTTACTAGTCACGAGCAAATTTCGTCGAAACCACGACCTCAAGAAAGGTACGGAATGACAAAAACTGATTTTTTGAAACAGTTAAATTTAGTATATTTACCGAAAAATATAAAAACCCAGGTGTGAAATATTCTCTGGGATTATAGATGGACGTTTGCAAGACCCAAATCGGATTAGGGTTTAACTCACCTAATCAAGCACAAAATACCAACACAGGGCCGTCCAATAAAAAATCACCATATAAAACACCTTATCTTTTAAAATCATGGCTAGATAACCAAACAAAAGAATTGGAAGAACAAGGTGTATTTCAATAGGCTGTTAGCGAGTGGTGTTTTCCAGTGGTAATAGTCAGGTAAAAAGGTAATACTTGGAGGCTATGTATAGATTTTAGGGCACTAAATGCAGTCAAGGTAAAGGATGTTATGAAATTGCCGCGAATTGATATAATATTGGATTCACTTGGAGGTTCGAAATATTACAAGAGTTTTTAACTAATAGCAGGAAATTGGTAAATAGCCTTAGACCCAGAAACAAAGCACAAGGCAACGGTAATCTTAGATGATGGAACAACGTTCACATTCGAACGTGGGCCTTTTGACTTATCATTTAGCCCACACTGCTTTAGCCAAATAATTAATTTAGTGTTAAAAGATAACGAACCAGAAAGGAAAAAAATGATACACTAGCTTATTTAGACGATGTAATCTTATTTACTGAAAATCTAGAAGACCATTGAAGTTGACTGAGAAGAATACTGGGAAAATTCGAAAAGGCAGGGTTAAAACTAAAACCAGAAAAGCTGAAAATAGTGGTACCAAAATTGTTTTTTCTTGGACATTTGATAAGCCAGGTTATTGTTTCGCCAAATCGAGAAAATTTTACGGTCATAGAACAAATAAAACCACCAAAAGATCAAAAATCTGCAGGTCCGTGTGTGGATTGCGAAGTTATTTCCAATGATATATTGAAAGTTATGCGATAATATCAAAACCTAAAACAAACAGAAATTTATTCGTATATGAGGGGGTCAGGGAGTGGCCCCCTCCTCAATACCTCGCTATTTACACTGAAGCTTGCCTTTTTGTCCCAAATCTTTAAAACTACTCCTAAAACAAAAGGGACGTTTAATTAGAGCATAACCGTTTTCAGAGATTAAAAAAAGCCAAATTTAGCGTAAAGAAAGAGGTATTGAGGCAGGAGCAAAACCCCCTCATTTAAGTATTGATTGCTGTTCGTTTTAACTTTTCATGTTACTTCTTACTTTGAGTTGATGAACTTGTTTTTTAATTTAATTATATACCAAAGATACATAATAATAAGGTAAATGTTTGGCAATATAAAAGTGATATATCAGAAAAAACATGCTGACCACGCCCCCCCCCCCCTTGTGTGGATGAAGATTTACCATTCTCCTAAACTATTTTTGTTAAAGCCCGTGTATTTCCTTTAGTCTGTAAAAATTACTACTCTCGCCAATGCGTTTTTCAAATAAAACTATCACCACGGCCCCCTGCCATATCTACGTACCTGGTTGTTTTTACCACCAAAGATTGTTTCCGACGAGCTCAGATTTAGCAGGCGGTTTTATATGAGATCTGGTATCTATTTAAAATTATAAATCTATGGTTTTTTCAAAGTTGTTGTCAGGGACAAGTCTTAAAATTTGGAGAATTTTTGGGGACATGTCTTCAAGCTTCGGGGAATTTTCGGAGGAAAATAAACAAAATGAAATTTTGTACCAAAAGTCTGGGAGCCAAACTTAGTTTTAGCTTTGTTTTCAAGTTCAAGCAGGGCTGAAGAGGGTGCAACCCCCGTCATATATGTAATATGTTTTGTTCGTTTGAATGTTGCTCCTTAAGTCATGTATCAACATATCTTCTGTTAATATATTTAAATATAACCTAAACTATCCACGTAAATATAGTGAATTAATATGTTGAGTATTTTTATATATTTTTTTTATATCATTCAAGAAGTATTCTACATTAATACTTTATAAGCAATTAACAAAATACTAATTGGAATTAATTCCAATGCTAGTCTATACCGTGTTTTATTTTATTAAATGCTTTAAGTTTTAACCATTAGTTAAATATCCTATCTATTTTTGCGACTTGAAAAAAATACTTGTGTAAATTTATTACACAATGCTTGTTTATATACTATGTTTTTATTTACTTTAAGTTTTACCTATAATTTAATGTAATATATAAATTTTTGACTTCGAGTCAACGTTTAAATATTTTTATTGTGAAACAATCTGTTAAGTGATTAATAGTTCTATATTAAGAGTAAAAAGAGGAGAAAGTAATCAAAAGTAATTAACCTTCGTTAAAAAAAGAAAAAAAGAATGCAGTGATATATACAAATTTGAGTGTTTCTTTTTACTATATATGTAAAACTTTATGCTGTATGTGTATTCTAATGTGAATATTTATTTTAGATACAGCCTTAGTTTTTTTTGTCAATCAAATTTTTTGTGACATCCTTTCGGATCCATTTTTTCAATCATTCTTTTGACGAGCTTTTGGAAACTAACAAATTTCAAAGCCAGTTCAATTGTATCCTGACACTAACAGCCCATACCATCAGAAACAAAACCATAAATGGTCAACTAATATTTTGGAAACTGTATGCAGTATTAAAGACTTTACTACAAGTTCATAAGAAAGTGAGATAAAATCAGAACTTAATTTAGGCCTGGAGAATGTGCTACATAGCCTCAAAGACTTTACATTATTGAAATATATGAAAATGCTTTGTGCTGGAAAAATGTGGGAAAATTTAAAAACCAAAAATTGTTATGTGTAATTTATCCAAGGCATTTCTAAAACCAAAAAAAAACGGTATATCAACCACATCACCCAGATAAATTAAATTATTAATGGTAATTAAATTTCAAATCAAATAATTTATAGACATTTTGAATATAACTTTAAATCTAATTAAAGCAAAATCACTAATATAATGCTTAAACCACTTGGGGTCAAGCTATAACAGAAGATGCATATGAAAAGGGTAAAAAGAGTATTTTATAGTCTTAGAGACAGAGAAAATGAGAAACAAGGATAAATTTCAAAATAGATATCCTCGGTCAAAAAAGGACATGGCATATATTTGACCATGAACATGACCCTAAAGATACCCATAAAGAGTATATGCACATAATGACCCAAAGATGGCAGCATGTAACTATGTACAAAATTAAGTTGTTTTAAAAGTAAAATATTGAGAGTTGGGACACATCTTCTTTAAATAGGGAGTATTGTGGTGAAGCTTTCTAATTAAGTCAATTTGGAATTTAGTAAAAATATTAAGAAGCAAATACAAAAGTTTCGAAATACCACTTTTTATTAAGATAAAGATACACATTCTGGGATGTGTAAGATTGGAGGGAACTTGATCAATAACTAATTTTCTAGCTAAGTACGTCATTAACCCGGATCAATGTGGTTGGGTTTTCATATATATACTCAAATTTTTGAGACTAAAAACACACTCTTTTACTTTTAGGACGAACCTTAGTCCGTTTATTATCTTATTAGAAATACCTCGGAATATTGTCGGATTATTGTAAGTGTCTAAATATCTTATTATATATTATTATAGCTTTCTGAGACTTGTGGTCTACTTGGGACAACCAGTCCCAGTAGAATATATTTATATATTATCAAACCTTGTATCGGTATATGTTAACTGAATAAAAGTATTTTATTATACCCAACCTCTCTACAATCTACATTTAGTGTCTCGAATATACCCAGATGGTACGCCTCATTAGTCTGGTCATAGCCTAATGCACACTACCAAAGTTTAAATACCTTAGAGCCAGAGTTTATCTCCCATATAAATAGAGAATAAAGGTATCTCCCACTACGTCAAATACCATAAGAATCACATTACCACAATAGAAGTGAATGAAAGCCTTTTTGATGCAGCTTTTTCAGAAATTTTAGGGAGACTATCAAAACGTAGTAATGCCGAAGTTTACACCCCAAATGAGAGTTCTCAATTGCCTTCTAAGAATGCCCATCATAACACAGGTGAAGAACAAAAACAAGCTGATCAGTCTTATGGAAAACCAGCACCTTTTGTGTGCTGTGTCTTTGTGTCGTCGGTGTCTTTGGTGACAAATCTTGTGACTTTGTGACTTCAGTCATGATTCATTCCCCGAACGAGTAACACTTTAGGCGCTCCGTGCCTGCGGTATTTTTGGCTGAGGAGTGAAATAGCTTGTGAGATTAATGTTTTGAATTGATGAAAGAAAATTTTTTGGTGTGTGATTATTGCTTTGAACTGAAGAATTGCATGGAGTAAATGAGAATTGGATTTTAGTCATTATAGACAGAGCCTTTGATTACCAACGTTGGAAAAGGTGTTTGCCGTTCCAAACGGCAGAAAGCACTGCACGCTAGCAACATCGTGGATAAACAATCGTTGCCGGCTGAGGTAAGACTATTTGTCCATTTTTTATTTGCTGCTTATACATGGGGCAAAATAAAAGAAACCGTAAAGAAGTCTCATTCGAAGAGGATCAAAATGATTATTCGTCATCTTTACCTAAGGATGGAGAGACTTTGTCAATTTCGACGCTGGCTCGGAGCTTTTTTTAAATACTAACTATAGTGAAAGACAATGAAAAAAAGCCTTGACGGTATCACGGACCAGTTCAAATCTCTGGAAACCCTGGTCAAATCGCTTGAGGAAGCTCTATCTGGCCAATCGCAGCAATTTTCGACGATCCAGACCCATGTGGCGGCTACTGAGAATGAAATAATAAATGTAAAATCACAGATTAGTGTTGTTACATCTGAGTCAGTGTTTCTCCTTGAAGAAAATAATCAGTTGAAAAATCGGTTAATGCATTGCGAGTATAGAATGAATGAGAAAAATATAGCGGTTTGGAATGTACCTTGCGATGATAAAGAGAAAGCTAAAGCGATTTTCAAAACTGTTTGTGAAGAAGGACTAGGTGTAAACGAGACCTCAGAATTTTCTGTTACAGAAGTGAAAAAATAGCTTATATATTTTAATGTTAGTGTTTGGTATAAATAATAAAAAAACGATTCTGAAACAGAGTAAAAAACTTAAAGGAAAGACTGTTTGCGGTCATAAAGATATTTATCTTAGTGATGATGCTCCGACGGCAGTGAGAGATATTAGAAAACGGCTGATTGAAAAAAGATCAAAGCTTGCTGATTGTGGTATTCAAGCATGGGTAACAAAATCGGTTCCACCTCTCCTTTGTTTTGATCGGCCAAATGGCCTGCGTGTTTATTTCTCCGTGAATGACGTGATTCCTGAATTGTCAGTGCCGATAAATCCTCGAGTTGGGCCTATGCAATGCTAAGCGGGTTGTCATATTTATATTTATATTAATTACTTTAGTTTAATATGGTTTTGAGTTATTATTTTGTTGCGTTTTTTCCTTCTTTTTTTTGTGATAGCATATTGGTATGAAGTAATATTGTCTCGTGTTTTTTTCTTTTTTTTTTTAAAAAAAAGATGTTGTGGATGGAATAAAATAAAAAAAATAAAATGAGAAAAAAGTATTAATGGTGTATAATGTATTGCGCGGTGCGGAGCGTACCGGGTTGTGTTTGGAGTTCTTATGGATTGATCTTGGCTTTCAGTGATACTAGGCCTGGAAACAGTAGTAGTGTTTTTTGGATTTTATGAAGATATTTATGTTTCTTTTTGTTGTTTAGGATTGAAGTATGGAAGCGATGATACCAACTCAACGAATGATGAAAATGATAAGTGTAAGTTAACAGAACCTTTTCCTTCTCATATCCGTCACAAAAAGATTTTTGATAATGGTTAATTTAGAGTGGAATAGGTTGAAGGGGCTGGAGAATGATTCACTCAGGATTGAAGATATTGGGGGTGGGGTATTCCATCGTGAATTTGATAGTAATGGTATTGGTGAGGAATATTTGAAAGCCCGTTATAAGTTCCTTCAGGATTTGAATAATGATTATGACCCGAGTGATTTTTCGGTTTTTCACTTAAACTGCCAAGGTATTAGTACTTCTTTTCAGTACCTGGAAGAAGTTCTGCAGACTCAAGGTTTACAGGTTTTGGCCCTGACTGAGACATTGTTGAAGTCTCATACGTCATCCCTATTAGATATTCCTAATTACCAACTGGTTTTAAAAAACAGGGAACTGCACCAACATGGAGGTTTAGCGGCATATATCAAGAGTGATTTTAATGTCTTACCAATACCTTCCCTTACTAAACATCAGGAAATGGTGTTTGAGTTGATGGTTGTGAAAGTATCTAAGCAAAATTTTAAATGTGTTCTTGCTATTATTTATCGAACTCCGTCTAGTAGCCTCGTTGAATTTCTGAGTCTGTTAGAAGAGCAACTGGACCTGTTGAGTGTAACAAGACAGCCGTGTTTTGTGTGTGGTGACTTCAATATTGATTTGAAAAGTCTACATTCTAGTCAGAGAGTTAAGAAGTTTCTGGATATGATGCTTAGCTACGGGCTGAAGCCTACTATAAATATCTGTACAAGAATTACTGAGAATTCTGCGTCAATATTGGATAACATATTTGTAAATACTGAATATAAGTCACCTGCTGTTGTGGTTAATAGTGTTTCAGATTATTTTGGAGTAATGATAACAGTACCGCAAGTCCTACAGTTGAATAAGGGACATCGTTGTAATGTCATTAGGCCTATTATTGATTCTGAGGTTGTTGCCCGTTTTAAATTAGAAGTTGATAAGACTGAATTCAATTTTTTACAAGAGGAATATGATATCAATCAAAAATTTGAAAAATGGTACGGGACATTAACAGGTTTACTTCAGAAATGTGTTAAACCTAAAAGTATTTACAGATATGAATCAGCAAAGAAACCATGGATTACTAAGAGTCTACTCTTAAGTATGAGAAGGCGAAACCATTTATATAAGGAATTGATCCAAAATAAAGGGACAACTTCTAGGGATGATTATAAAGCATATAATAACATGCTAAATTGTCTCCTTCGGAGAGCTAAAACGGATTATTTTGCTTTTAAGTTTAAAGAAGCTGAGGGAAATTCAGGCAAGACTTGGAAACTTATAAAGTCTGTTACGAACCCTAGTCGGTCTTCCTCCGAGCTTCTGGACAGTGTGAGTTGTAATTCAGTTTGTGAGAATTTCTCTCATATGGGCCTTAATGTAGGATCCAGTATTCCAGTCCTTGCTGAGGATGGCGATTTTACACAATTCCTGCCTGATAAGAGTGAAGTATCTGCTTATTTAAAGCCGGTTAAATTAAGTGAGTTGTGTGAAGTGGTTAAAAAAATGAAAAACAGTGCAGCAGGATCGGATCTCATGACTGTGAAGGCTTTCCGTGTTATTTATCCTTTTGTTTCTAGTCAGTTGGTAATGCTAATAAATGAGTATTTTAAGTCAGGTATTTTCCCCGATTGTCTGAAGATTGCGAAAGTGAAACCGCTTTGTAAAGGGGGTTATAGTGTCAATTTAGATAATTATTGGCCTAGGTCACTTCTTCTTGTAATTTCTAGAATAATAGAGAGAATAATATGTGTAAGAAAGGTTATATTCCTAGAATATAGGTCTTTTTTTCGATCTAGTCAGTTTGGATTTAGGAAAGGAAGGTCAACTGAACAAACAGTTATCTTATTGACGACATTTGTTAATGATCATTTAAATCGTGGTCTTAAAGTGGCATCCGTTTTCCTTGTTATAATTAAAGCATTTGATTGTGTGGATTATGAAATTTTAGTATAGAAGAGATAATTGTGGTATCCGTGGAAAATTTTTGGAACTTGTTAGATCATTCCTGAGTGAACGTATGCAGATTGTTCAAATCGAAAGTGAGATCTCTAGCCCGCAGAAAGTCAAGGCTGGCGTTCCTCAGGGGTCAGTTTTGGGACCTCTTTTATTTTTGATTTATATAAATGATATTTACCGGTGCATTAAAGATATAAATATTTCGGATAAAGGGCATCGCGGTAACAGAATTATAATTCCTAGTTTTGCTGACGATACACATTTTACAGTTGCTGCGAGGACAGAAAGAGAATTTCTACTAGTTCTGAAAAAGGGAATGGAACAAATAGAGAAATGGATGAGAGTTAATAAACTTAAATTAAACCATAAGAAAAGTCAATTTGTGATTTATGGGAGAAGTGTAAATGACTATCCCTGGATAGAGAAACTAGAACTTGATGGGAATGCTATAGAACGTGTCAGAGCAGTGAAGTTTCTTGGAGTGATAGTTGATGAGTTCTTGAGTTTCAAAGACCATATCAATCGAATTGCAGCTGGAGTTGCCCGAAATTTGGGAATTATAAGGAAGCTAAAGCGCACTTTCCCTAGGCCGGTTCTCAGAATGCTTTATTTCTCCCTTATTCATCCATATTTGATTTATTGTATATTGGCTTGGTCTTCAACGTTTGTGGGTCATTTATCGCAGATTAGAGTATTACAGAATAAAGCTGTAAGAGTACTTACTGGAGATGATAAGCGTTCCTCGGTTAGAGCAAGGTATGCTGAACTACATATTGTTCAACTATTTGGATTGATTAAGTTTTATAATGCTCTTTTTATGTTTAAACATCAGAATAAAATGCTACCAATTTGCTTTCAAGATTTTTTTTTTGCCTGTTTCTATTTTTCATTCTTATAATTTAAGAATTTCGAATGAATTCAAACTACCTAAGCCTGTGACAACTAGGTCAATGTTTTGTATCCGCCATAATAGCCCTAGTGTTTGGAATAGTCTACCAGAAGGGATAAAGAAGGTGACGGATGTTTATAAATTTAGAAGTCTTTTAAAAGAACATTGTTATAGGGTATATGGGAGGGAGTGAGTCAGTTCTCCGTTCTTTTTTGCCTTTAGTTTGCTAATGTTTTTTTTTTTTGTGTTTGGTTGATGGATTGAGAAGGACAAGGATAAATATGTTGAATATTGAGAATTGATGAGGTAATAAAGAGTAGGGGTGGTAAAGTCGCTTATTAGTTATTTTTATGTGATAGGTTTTTTTTTTTTCATTATTATTTTTTTGTTAGTTCTTTTTTTTATGCCTAGTTGGGGTATTGATATACTTTTCAAGCTTAGCTTCTTGATTTTGTTATTTTTGGTTGATGAATAAACCCTTATTAAAAAAAAAATGGTGGAAACTTTGAAATCAGGTTTTAATTATTGTATTAAAATACCGCATAGGACAAGTAAGGAAAGATTTCGCAAAAAAATAAATTGGGTGGGCATTTACTGGGGTTATGTAGTAAGGAGAATTTAATCATTTTGAATGGAAAACTGGGAAAAGATGAGTCTGTGGCAGTTTTTACGTGTTTTTAGGTAGATATCCAAGCTCTATTTATTATATGTATGTATGTATTTCCAAAAAAAACAATCGGGCCATAGGAAAAAAGAAAAAACGAAAACAGAACATAAGCATAACAAAACCAACAAAAATAAACAAATAAATTAAAAAAAAATAAATTAAAAAGATAAAATGTACTTATATATGAATCTTCACGAAAATGTGAAGGGATTCAAAAAGGTAGAAGAGATTCACTTGAATCTCTTCTACCCTTTTGCAGGGATCTTGAGGTTTGGTCAGTGGCTAGATCGGATCAAATGCCCATTATGGTTTCTTTAAGTTTTTAAGTGATAGGTTTTATGTATTTTGAGATAGAACCCAAGGCATTATTGATTAGTATTATAGTTGATTTGTCTCTTCTACCCTTTTGCAGGGTTTTTAGGTTTTCTCAGTGGCTGGATCTGATCACATGCCCGTTTGGGTTTCTTTAATTTTTTTTTCGTAAAAATCAGGAAAAGTAAGAAGTAAAGGTGCTTAAGAAAATCATCGGTCCAATTATACGGATGGATGTGATAAAAAAAAGTACTATAGATAGAACAGGACGGAGAGATTAAATTTAAAGAATATATTCAATCTAATGAGGTTCTGCAGGTGTTTGGGGTGGCGGTAACAATAGCAAAGTAAGGGATAATTAAAGATTCCATTGAGGTGATCGCTAAAATTATAGATATTAGAGGTAAGAAATAGCGAAAGATTAACAAAGCTAAAGAGAAGTTTTTTTATGAGGACTGTGCTAGGCAGAGGAGGCGGTTGGAACTCGCTGCGCTCGCTACCACCTGCATCAATTGGCGCTCCGGTTAGGGAGCGTCCAAGACAAAATGCAACTGCAAGACAAAGATCAACTTGAACTCATCAGTGGCCTCGTTTAAAAGTGTTGAGGAGATAGAGAACCAAAATCCAAAAGTAGCACTTCAACATGTAACAGAAGTGAATGAAAGCCTTTTTGATGCGGCTTTTTCAGAAATTTTAGGGAGACAGTCAAAACGTAGTAATACCGAAGTTTACACCCCAAATGATAGTTCTCAACTGCCTTCTAAGAATGCCCGTCATAACACAGGCGAAGAACAAAAACATGCTGATCAGTTTTATGGAAAACCAGCACCTTTGGTTTGCTTTGTATTTGTGTTATCGGTGTCTTTGGTGACAAATCTTGTGACTTTGGTGGAAACGTGGTTTTACAGTTCTATATCAGTTGATGGATATTATAATTTTGGTACACACGGATGTTGGTCTAAAAATGGCAGTGTTTATAGATGTGTATGCATTTTAATTTTAAAATTAGTTGTGAAAGAGAAAAAATCTGTCCTAAGACTTAATAGTAAGTCTAATAATTTAGTTTGGCTTAGAGTAAAAGTGACACAGTTTCATTTTATTATTTTTTAATGTATATTACGCCGGAAAGGAGCTCATTCTCCAATGAGAATAAATGGAGTTTTCTTTTTGTGGAGACTTGTGAATTAAAGAAAAATTATCCTGCCAATTTGTTTTTATTCTTAGGTGACTTCATCGCCTGAACTGGTTCTTCTCAGGAGGTCTTTGAGTGAGGTTGTGCCCTAGAGGACGGACAACAGGAATCAGGTTTTAAATTTTGTATTAAAATACCACATAGGACAAGTAAGGACGGATTTCGTAAAAAAATAAATTGGGTGGGCATTTACTGGGGTTGTGTAGTAAGGAGAATTAATTCATTTTGAATAGAAAGTTGGGGAAAGATGACTCTGTGGCAGGTTTTACGTGTTTCTAGGTAGATATTCAAGCTTTATTGATTTTATATATGTATGCATTTCCAAAAAAGCCATCGGACCATAGGAAAAACCAAAAAACAAAAAGAGAACATAAACATAACAAAACCAACAAAACAATTAAATTAAAAAAAAATACAAATAAATTAAAAAGAAAAAACGTACTGATATATGAATCTGCACGAAAATTTGAAGAGATCCGAAAAGGTAGAACAGTTTCACGAGAACCTCATCTACCCTTTTTTCCGGAACTTTGAGGTTTGGTCAGTGGCTGGACCTGATCACATGCCCATTGGGGTTTCTTTGAGTTTTTACGTAGGAGGTTTTATGTATTTTCAGGTAGATCTCCAGGCATTATTGATTATATTATAGTTGATTTGTCTCTTCTACCCTTTTGCAGGGATTTTGAGGTTTGGTCAGTGGCTGGATCTGCTCACATGCCCATTGGGGTCTCTTTAAGTTTTTTTTCGTAAAAATCAGGATAAGTCAGAAGTAAAGGTGCCTAAGAATATCGTGGGTCCAATTATACGGCTGGATGTGATAAAAAAAAGTACTAACGATAGAACAGGACGGAAAGATTAAATTTTAAGAATATATTCAATCTAATGAGGTTCTGCAGGATTTTGGGGTGGTGGCAACAATAGCAAAGTAGGGGAAAATTGAAGATTCCATTGAGATAATCGCTAAAATTATAGATATTGGAGGTAAGAAATAGCGAAAGATTAACAGAGGAAAATAGAAGTTTTTTTATGAGGACTCCACTAGGCAGAGGAGATGGTTGGAACTCGCTGCGGAAAAAGAAGAAAATTTGCCACTAGAAAGATATGTTAAGCTATGTAAGGAATTTTGAGGGATGAGAAGAGAGTACAAAAGATTGATTAAAAGAAAAATGCTAGCACTTGAAGAGCAGAAAGCACATCAACCTAAGAAAGCCTTTTATTCCTGTATTAATCAGGAATGTTGGCAACTTTTCAAGGATAACCTCGGAAACCAGAAGCCAATACAGTTAATACCCCCTGTAGTAAGTTGGTCAGAATATTTAGAAAATAAAGAAAAAGAAAGGCTAGGCGGGAGCGAGGATTCGACAGTAGAAATTAAACGCATATTAGACGTGTGAAACCCTTCAAGTACCGCCAAACCAAGACAATCTGGAGCTTGTAATAGATAACTCTGAAGAGGAGATTTGGAAGGCATTGAAAAACGCGAAGGGACCTTCTGCTCCTGAAACAGATGGTATTCAGTCTCGTCTCTGGACTTGGACCCTTTCATTAATATCTTCCGTATATTTTGGTATTTGTCAAAACCCTAAGTGGTTCTCACAATTGTCAATCTCAATTGTAGCCCCCCTTTTTAAAAAAAGTGCTATAGGAAAATTCACTTGGGGAAAAGTTAGTCAGATTATAGTCTGGGTTTCTATATCTTAGGGGAGTTTTTGATAAGGTTAGAAGGGATTTATGCCTAATTTGACGCAGTCTGTTGCTCTAATTTTTACTGATGACATTGTCCTGTTGACTGATTCAGGAAAAAATCTACAAAGTCTTTTAAATATTGTTTAACGTTTGTATTTGTTAACGTTTATTTACCTACTGATTATTGTTGTGATGAATCCAAATGTTGTTTTGCTATATCGTGTGAGAAATTAGGGTCGTGTCTTGATAAAGTTAAGCGTTTAGGGCTGTCGTGTGTAGTAGCTGGAGATTTTAATTATAATTTAACGGAAAGGGATACCCAAGCATCGTCACAAACAATCCTCATTAGGGGTGTATTTAGTGATTGGCTTAGAGTGGTTCATAAGGATTCCGATTTTACTTACATTCATACTTCATCTCATGCATCTAATCTGGATTACATTGCGATATCTTGTAACATCGAGACGGAACAAGTTTTTGTTTTGAGTGAATACCAGCTATCGGACCGTTTTCCCATTTCATCTTCCATTATAATTCACACACCACGCCAGCATACACACCCAAATAGTCCTCGAACACCTCCACTTTCGCGTTATTGGTCGAAAATTAATAGTGAACTTCTCAAGTTTTCTTCGGATTTTAGCCTAAATAAAATTCGAGTACCGTTTCATCTTCTAAGTTTATCAGATAATTTACCGAAGAAAAACGACTTAGCCTGGACATGTATTCTGCCGATATTTGTAATGCCCTTCATTTTGCCGAGAGCCAAGCAGTTCCTCTCCCAAGAAATCGCAAAGGTATTATCATGGGCTGGTCATCAAATTCTGATCTAATTAGATCATGGAGAAAAGCAAAATTTTTGGCCAATCTATGGAAAGATTGCGATAAACCGCGATCTGGTATCATGAATGATATACGCCTCAGTACGAAAAGACTATTTTCGAAGGCACTCGTTTTTCATCGGAAGATGCTTTTCAATCAGAACTCTGCTAGAGCCAGACATGACCGTACACTACTCTTCAAATTGGTTCCCCAGTCCAGTAACCACGCCCCCTCAGTGCATCCCTCTGATATTCCTGACGATGAAGGGTATGCTCACTTTGAATCGGAGTTTTCATTTCCTGATCCCCATCTTCGCAAACAGTATGATAAAGATTTAGATGCCTTATTAGCTTCTTCGCCAAAAACACACTACACCGTGACAACTCAAGCAATTGAAAAAGCAACCCAAAAATTAAAGTGGAAACCTTCCAACGGCTTTGATTGTGTGGGAGCTATGCATCTAAAGAACGGAAGCCCTCTTTTAACACAACACCTCACAATGCTAACGCAGATGATATACACCCAATGTGTCGTGCCCTCGACATTCTGTATCAGTGACTTTACTCCGATCCCTAAGAAGGGAAAAGCAGTACCCAAGTGGTACCTCGTTTTGGCCATAACCGTCGCAACCTCTCTTTGTAAGCTCTTACAACACCAATTTGTAAGCCAATACACCCCCACACCAATTTGGCTTCAAACGAGGAACTGGCTGTGCTGACGCTCTCACTGTAGTGGCAAACGTTCGTATTGATGTTGATTCTGCGGGAGAAAGTCTAGTTCTGCCTGGCCACGACGTAAGATGCGCATTTGAATCACTCATTCACTCTGCAATGTTTCTTAAAGCTGGTAGACGTGGACTAAATCTGGATGTAATTTATACACTTAGGGATATGTATACACGGTTATCCATTCGACTGAAACTTCTGCCAGATAAAAATTTGCCTCCGATTCCTAAGAAAAGGCTCATACCAGTCTTAAAGAGTGCTCTACAAGGTGCAGTTTCTTCCCTCAATTTCTTCAATAATTACGTTCTTGAGGCTCAAAACCAATGCCCCTGCTCTATAATTTTGGCATCTACTAATCTGTTGTTTGCGTGCTACGCGGATGATATTTTGAATCTCAGTCATACGCTACCTCAAATCAGTGAAATTTTTGCTATCCTTCAAGATGATTACCTCAAGGTTGGGCTTCAGTTCAATTTGGCGAAGTCCAAAATAGTTCATTTCAACTAGAAGAGTCCTCCTTCCCCTTCAATAGCACTTGGGAGCTCAACGGTTCAGCCTGCTGATCATATAGTATATTTAGGGCTCCCCATCGGGTCCTCTTTACGTCACACTTGAACTCTTCTCATCGAGCATCTTAACCGTCAAATTTCAGCATCTTATGCCTCTATTGTCACTTGCAAATTCCACCTCAGTGGTCATCTCTTAGCTAATCTGTCCAATTCAATAGCCCTCCCCCATATATTGTACATTACCCCATTTTCGAAAATATTTACAAAATCTGAAAAATCAAAAATCCATTCGATGTTTTTCCGTTTTGTCAAATATTTACTACGTCTACCACCTTGGAACAGAAATTCAACTATAGTTAAATATGCAAAATTACAGACCCAGAAATAGCTATGTCTCGAGTTATTGGAAAACATAATGGAAAAGTAGCTAGGCCCACTTCTAGTGCAATGACTTCGTTTGTTGTTGATTTTTTTCATTCTTTTTTTACTTTTTTTCTTCTTCTTTTTATATATATAATTATGTATGAATATCTTGTTGCTGTATGTGTGAATTTGCTTTTTTCTGTGTTTGATTTTGTTCCCATTTTATCCTTGATTTATTTATAATTGATGTTCTTATTTGATCTTATTGGTTTTGTCGATATTTGTCTAGCACTATTGTTTTCTTTTCTTTTTTTCTTATATTTTGCTCCGTCCTTTTCAAGGTTTCGTAGACCGGTCTTATTTAATTAATAAATAATAAATAAATAAAAATATAAAAGAGAGAAAAAGTTAGTTCTTGTTGTAAGTAAATCATTGTTTATGTTTTTGGGGGAAGTGAGAAGAAGAGAAAGAGGAGTTAGGGGTTCCAATGAAAAATGTACCTGTGGTGGAAGAATTTATCTCTTTGGGGTTAACAAAGGAGGGTAAGTGAGGCAAGCATGTACAATTAGTTGAAAAAGGGGAATATGGTAACAGGAATGGTTGCAAGTAGTCCCTTCAGGTCCTTTGGTCTTGGAGATATCAAATTATGGAAGCAGGTATTTCAACCTAAGATTAGGTCGGTAATGGAGTCTGGAGCAGAAGTTTGGGGGTCTGATAAGTGTCCTATATTAGAAAGATTACAGTTAAAGGTAATTATGGAAAAGTATTTAACTTCATTTCATTTTTATTAGTACTACGAAACACAGATACAATAATAAAGAACAAAAACTAAAGGAGTAAAAGAGAAAGAAGAACAAAAACATCAAATATTGTAGCCCCAAAAGCTGAGCTTGTAGGGCGCCAAATCAATGCAGCAACAATTTCAAATGCGGAAGAAAAAAAAACCTAATATGAAATAAAGCTATACATCAATACATAACAAAAAGTGGCAAAACTTATGGAGAAAGATAAAAAAATACTAATAATAATAAAGAAAAAAATATATATATACATAGTTAAATAAATACAAAAATAAAATAAATAAAATAGGTAAACAAATAAAAACACGGGAAAAGAACAAAATATAGAAATCTCACTAGAGTCTAAGACACCCCAAAAGCAGAATTAAACAATATCGGAAAAGACCTTTCACACAAAATATCGGAGGGAAAAGAATTCCACAGCTTAGTAGCTTGATAAACTGGGGAACGCAGGAGAAAAATGAATTCAAAACAGTGGAAATTCAATGGACAGATGGGACTTACGAAGGAAAAGGTAAATATTTGAAGATGGAGCTTTTTTTTAAAACTACACAGGCTTTTAGGAAGGGAACAATTTAAAAATTTAGAAGCTAGGAGAAGAGATTTCTTTTTTTACCAGTAAATAAAATTTTTTAATACCAGTATTATTATAAAAATCAACAGAAAAGTATCTTGGGGGGAGTCCAAACACAGCTTTCACAGCTTTATTCTGGAGGCGTCTTATAGGAGTTAGCAGAGAAGAGTATGCCACACACAAAACAGAACAGCAATAAGAAAGTCGTGACTTGAACGACGCAAAATACTGTCAGGCAATTACCTCAGTGGGAAGAAAAGATTGAACTCTGTGGAGGACACCAACCTGGTGAGAAAGAATAACCTGGAGATAAAAAAGATGCGGCTTATAAGAAAGGTTAGAATCCAAAAACACACCCATAATTTTAATTACCTGAGTTTGTGGAATAAGTATATTATAAAAATAAAAATTAATTATACACGCAAAAACAACCGGGGAGCGATGATCCGTCGTGAGCATTACTATACCACTTTTAGACGCATTAACAACCATTTTGTTTGTGAAGCACCATGAGCTAACCCTATGAGCTAATGATGTTATGCTTGCCTCATTTTCACCTCTAACAAAAATGTTAATGTCATTTGCAAAGATCACAAATCACAGTCTTTCTGACATATCAGTTTCTACAAGGTCGTTGATTAAGAGAAGAAACAGTAGCGGACCCAAAATCAAACCTAGGGGAACTTAACTTTTAAATGCAGACAGTGCGATTTTATGCTATCGACCTCTACATACTGATAACGATCTGAAAAATATGATTCAAACCACCGGAGCAAAACTCCTGCTGTTCCATACTTTTCTAATCTTCATAACAATAACGGAGGTTTGAACATGTTGAAAGCTTTGAAAAAATCCAGCAAAATACCTATTACCTTAAGTACAATATCAAGGTTCCGTCTTATAAACTCATTTGCATCAATTAGAGTGTACTCAGTGGAGAATCCAGCTCTAAAGCTAAACTGAGAGTCGTATAATACGGGGTTGCCATCCTCACACTTAACTACCTAAGAAAAGAGTGCATGTCTGTTATACATCAACATTCCAAGACTTTTGAAAAGACAGGCAGTAGAGATATAGGCCTATAATTTTATGTCTGATATGGGCAATCCTTCTTGTGTAGAGGCACGACTCTTGCAATTTTTATAAGCTTCTGGAACATAACCAGAAGAGAATGATAGGTTGAAAATATTTGACAGTGGTAGAGACACTGTTGAAGCAGCTTTTTTCACAACAAAGCTACACAATCCACTTGCATCCTCACTCCTGGAATTATTAAAACTAGAAATTACCCAAAGTAGGTTCTTCTGGAGAGCATGGAAATATGAATAAATATTCCACAACAGATGGTGAACCAACTGCTGGCTAAGGAAAAACTGGGGAGCAGGTAAATCTAAAAAGAACTTATTGAATCTATTAACAGCTTCTTCTGTTGAAAATTCGAACTAGCAATAACGGAAGGAAGGTGGGAGTTTTGATCGTTTCCGCTTTCAGTTGATGGCCTCGTTGATGACAAACCAGACATTTTTAATGTTTCCACGACTTTAATCAATCCTGGAAATAAAATAACGTTTGTTAGATGCACGAATGAGAGTAGTGAGGTGATTCTTATAACGCTTATAACTCTCAATATCAGACGGGTCATTACTCTCTAAAGCCTGCTTATACATTTTTGCTTTATTTAACGTGCACTGTACAATCTCTGAAGTCAGCCAGGGGAATCTTGGCTGTAATTTTTTAAGAGGCTTCACTACCGAAAATGTTTTATCCACCAAATACTTAAACCGAGCCTTAAATATTGGAGCAGAACAATCGACATTCTTCACCACCAAAATACTGCCCCAATCACATAAGGAAAGCTCTCTACTGAAGATAAAAATATTAGAAATATTAGTTCTCTCCTCCAAGCTGGATCAAGTTAATATTAAAATCGCTAAAAGACATTTTTCTTTAGCAGAAGTTATATCAAGCTGTGCGAGAAAATGATCAAGGGACGAAGAGAAAAGATCTGAAGGGTAATGGGGTTGTATATAAAACAAACCAACAAACTTACGTTATATATCAGCATCTAATAATTCAATAGCAACAGAGTAAATGGGACTACTATTTGCAAGTTTTGAAAAAAAAAACTCAAAGTCTGGTCTTTTCACGTATTTAAGATCACTTTGCACAAACATGGTAATACCACCAAAACATTTTGTAACCTTTCTATGTAAATTTACTGCTTAGTTTCCTTGTAGGGAGTAATCAGAAGTTTCCCCTACGTCCTTCAACCATGTTTCAGACAGTCAAATTACATGGTAATGGCACAGCTGGGAATCACCTAATAGAACCAAGGCCATACCCGGGGGGGAGGGGGTGTAGCTGGGATTGACCCCCCCCCCCTTCTCCGAAAGGTTTATCTGACTCATAAAAACAAAACAAAAATGAATCTAAACAAATTTTTTATGAATTTTTTGAGTTTTTTTTGGGGTAACCCCCCCCCCCGGAATCAAAATCTTTAAGTAATCCTCCCCTCCCAAAAAAATCCTGGGTACGGCCTTGAATAGAACCAATGGACCATCCCATTTAGACTTCATTCCCTGAATGTTCAGAAAAAACACATTGAAGGATTCCTTAGTAGACATTCTCTCCCTCACCGTGTCAGTGTGTCTGACTGTGTGTTTGGCTGTCTTTGTGTGTTTTTTTGCCTGACTTTGTGTGTTGTGTGTGTGTGTGTGTGTGTACGTCTCTCTAACTGTGCTTGTACGTCTGATGACTATGTTTGCCTGTATCTGTGACTTTTTCGGGATCTTTAACCATTATGGAAGAAAAGAGTAGCGGCTTATGGATCACTTAAAAACTGAAACCATCTCACTACTAGTATCTGCCCTGCAATCACTTTGAACCTTAAAAAAGGGTACTAGAACTTCTTATTAACAATCCAGTGAGCCCTCCGAACTTTATACAACCACCCATTCTGTAAAAACTTATATTCCCCCTGGGCATAACTTACAACCCTTGCCCCAAGAGCGAAGAGAGGGTTGTCATCCTCAAAGACATAAATTCCGGACCTTTTAACTACGTTGAACAAAATGGCTATCTCAATATTTAGATTGGAAGTGTTTTAGGAAATGGTGAGCGTGTGAGGGGGGTTAGTTCCCCTCCAATCACTTTTGACTATTAAAAGGGGCACTAGCATCTTCAATTTCCTATTGAATGAGTCTTTTTCGAAGCTTCTATGACAACAAATGGCCATCTCAAAATCTCTTTAAGTTGCATGTGGGAATTTTTGGTGAACAGTCTTCGATTTTTTATTCCTTTTGGCTCAGTAACTATCCGTCAATTCCTGAGAATATGGGTATTCCATATCTGAATAAATAAATCTAATCTTGCTTCCTCCTTGGCCATTTCTATGGATTCAAAAGTATACTTATCAAATGCTCCTTCTATATCAAGGCATATGCCTAAAGCGAATTCTTTACATTCTACAGCTTGCTCTACTCACCACACCGATCGGTAAAAAGCAGCGTTTGTTGAGCCTCCTATCTTAAATCCCACTTACTTCTCGGATATCGCGTTCTTGGTCTCCGGAATGCTTATCAAAAACCAATGAATTAGTCGTTCCATGTCTTTCAATTGAAAGGAGGTTAACGTAATCATTTTGTTCAACTGGTGGTTTAAGTCGTCCTCTTTGCTCTTCTTTGGTATGAAAACACCCCTGGCATTCAGCCATGTACGGGAGAAATAGCTCAAGGTGAGGCCTTTCTTCGTAATACCAAGATAATAGGCTTGTAGTTTCTCACATTCTTTCTGAAGCATTATAGGATATATCCTATCAGCTCCTTAAACTTTATCAGGTTGAAAATCATCCACACTTTTTTCGTCCAAGTCCTCTCTTACAATTCAGGACGCCAGTTCCACCCCCACATTTAAGTTAGTAAAATATGCTTGCAAGGACTATTTTCTGACCGCACATTCTAATCTCGACCCACTTCCCAAGTGTCCATTGCGATCTTTCTTCAGAGACCTTACTATCTTACTGCTAGCTTCATCTGACTCAGTACTATCACAGAAAACCCTCCACGAGGTTCTCTTCCTCTCTTTATCTCCTTTTTCAGGAGTTTTATACCTTCCGTGTAAGCATCAATGTCTTGGGAATTATTCGCTGAGATAGCTATTCAAAGCAGCATTCGGGTCAGTTTTCTTCTTGGACTTTGTTCTGAAGTCAACTTAATGGCTTGTTAATTGGCTTACAATTGACTAGTTATTGACATGGTCACCCAACTTGACAATTGTTAGGGGGTATTTCTTTTTTTATGCAATGTTCATACTTTTTGTGAGTCTTTCTACCTCTTGTTCTAGATTCTCTTTGGTTACTCTAGGGTTGGGAGGCTGATTGGCATGTTTTTTTGTAACTAAAACTTGATTATTTGTGTGCCAATTTGTTTACCTTGTAGCCGTAAGAGAAAAACAATTGTTGTTGTAATGCATTTATTTTAAATCTTATTATTCGATGGTCAGAGAATCGCAGAAGATCGAGTGCATACCATTCTTTTACCAGTCTCCCATGCTGTTGGGAGATTATTGTAAGGTCCAAAACCTCTCTTCTTCCTCTTGTTATGAAAGTAGGGCTCAAACTCCGATTGCACCAAGAAAGGCATTCACCCACCAGGTGATCCAGAATCTCAAGTCATCTTCCATTTCTATCGGGGCTTCCCCATAATGTGTGATGCAGGTATGCATCACATAAAAGAATTAGGACGATCTCCTCAACTTTACAGGATTCCACAAGTATCAACACTTTTTTAAGTGGTGGATTCCCATCATTGTGGCATGCAAACGAGACTAAATACCACACGTTGATGGCCAATCAGATGTCCCACTATAACAGATACTACATCCCTAAAACAATATTTAGACAACTTCAAAGTATTCAAATGTTTCAAATGATATTTACACGCTCTACGTGGGTCTAATTATCTTTTTTTCTTGTTTTTTTCAGATTTCTTCTCCTTCACAACTAATTTAAAACTAAAATGCATACACCTCTATAAACTCCGCCATTTATAGACCGACATCTGTCTGCACCAAAATAATAATATACATCAACTGATACATAACTATAAAACCAAGTTTCCACCAAAGTCAAAAGATTTGTCACCAAAGACACCGACGACACAAAGACACAGCACAACAAAGGTGCTGGGTTTCCAAAAGACTGATCAGCTTGTTTTTTTCTTCGCCTGTGTTATGACGGGTATTCTTAGAGGCCAGTTGAGAATTATCATTTGGGGCGTAAACTTCGGTATAACTACGTTTTGACTGTCTCCTTAAAATTTCTGAAAAAGCCGCATCAAAAGGGCTTTCATTCACTTCTGTCACATGTTGAAGTGCTACATTTGGATTTTTGTTCTCTATCTCCTCAACACTTTTAAGCGAGAACACTGATGAGTTCCACTTGATCTTCGTCTTGCAGTTGCAATTTGTCTTGGAAGCTCCCTAACCGGAGATCCAATTGATGCATGTGGAAGCGAGTGCATCGAGTTCCAACCGCCTCCTCTGCCTAGCACAGTCCTCATAAAAAAACTTCTCTTTTCCTCTGTTAATGTTTCGCTATTTCTTACCTCCAATATCTATAATTTTAGCCATTATCTCAATGACATCTTCAACTTTCCCTTAATTTGAGTATTGTCGCAACCACCTCAAAATCCTGCAGAACCTCATTAGATTGAATAAATTCTTTAAATTTAATCTCTCCTTCGTGTTCTATCTTTAGTACTTTTTTATCACATCCATCCGTATAATTGGACCCACAATTTTCTTAGTCACCTTTACTTCTGACTTTTCCTGATTTTTACGAAAAAAAAACTTAAAGAAACCCCAATGGTCAAGTAATCAGATCCAGTCACTGATCAAATCTCAAAATCCTTGTAAACGGGTAGAAGAGACAAATTAACTATAATATAATCAATAATGCCTGGAGATCTACCTGAAAATACATAAAACCTCCCACGTAAAAACTTAAAAAAAAAACAATTGGTATGTGATCAGATCCAGCCACTGACCAAACCTCAAAATCCCTGCAAAAGGGTATAAGAGATTCTCGTGAATCTCTTCTAATTTTTCGAATCTCTTCACATTTTCGTGAAGGTTCATATATAAGTACATTTTTTCTTTTTAATTTATTTGTGTTTTTTTTAATTTATTTGTTTTTTTTTGGTTGCTTTTGTTATGTTTATGTTCTGTTTTTGTTTTTTCTTTTTTCCTATGGCCCGATGGCTTTTTTTCGAAATACATACATATAATCAATAAAGCTTGGATATCTACCTAAAAACACGTAAAACCTGCCACAGACTCATCTGTCCCCAACTTTCCATTCAAAATGATTAAATTCTCCTTACTATATAACCCCAGTAAATGCCCACCCAATTTTTTTTTTTTTACGAAATCCGTCCTTACTTGTCCTATGCGGTATCTTAATACAAAAATTAAAACCTGACTCTTGTTGTCCGTCCTCTAGGGCACACCTACACACAAGGGCCTCCTGAGAAGAAATAGTTTAGGTGATGAAGTCACCTAAGAATAAAAACAAATTGGCAGGAAAATATTTCTTAAATTCACAAGTCTCCACAAAAAGAAAACTTCCATGTATTCTCATTGGAGAATGAGCTCCTTTCCGGCGAAACATACACTGAAGAAAAATAACATGAAACTGTGTCACTTTTACTCTAAGCCAAACTAAATTAATAGACGTATTATTAAGTCTTTGTACAAATTTCTTCTCCTTCACAACTAATTTTAAAGCTAAAATGCATACATCTCTGTAAACTCTGCAATTTTTAGACCGACATCTGTGTGCACCAAAATAATAACATCCATCAACTGATACAGAACTATAAAACCACGTTTCCACCAAAGTCACAAGATTTATCATCAAAGACACCGATGACACAAAGACACAGCAAACCAAAGGTGCTGGTTTTGAATAAGACTGATCAGCTTGTTTTTGTTCTTCACCTGTGTTATGACGGGCATTCTTAGAGGGCAGTTGAAAACTATCATTTAGGGTTTAAACTTTAGTATTACAACGTTTTGACTGTCTCCCTAAAATTTCATAAAATGCCGCATCAAAAAGGCTTACATTCACTTCTGCTACATGTTGAAGTGCTACATTTGGATTTTTGTTCTCTATCTCCTCAACACTTTTAAACGAGGCCACTGATGAGCTCCACTTGATCTTCATCTTGCAGTTGCAATCGGTCTTGGACGCTCCATAACCAGATTGCCAATTGATAAAGGTGGTACAAAGTGTGAAACAGGGAAAGTTGTACCATGGTTATAACCAGAACCACTAGGTAAAAGTATTTTTACAGCGTTCATAGCTACATTATAGCCTGATGACCTGTTTTTAGATTTTTTTCTACTTTTTTGGAAGTCACTATCAACTTAAATATTTTCCTCTCAACATGCAAAACAGGGCCTTTTAGATATGTTTCCGCATTGACCGAGCGAGCTTCTTGCAGCACTCAATTAAGCATCATTCTTGCCTCCAATTCTTGCTTCAAGTAATCTGACGCTACTCCAAGCCAGACCCATTTCAAAAGCTGAGAAGAACGCAATTTTTAGTCGTGGTAAATCGGTTGGCGAGCTTAACAAGTATAGGGCGTACCACTTTGGAGGGCTTTAGACTAAATATACCTTTCAAGTCGTGGGTCCTTAGCTGGGGATCCGGCACAATTTCATTGAATTCTTCGGCAATGTCGCTGGCTAGTGAGGGGCCTATATTCACTGATGTAAAATAATAGTTGATAAGATTTGATCTTCTTGAGTCCGCTTCTGAAAAACGATTTCTTTTTTGGACTTTTGTCAGATCCTTACGAATACAGTCTATATTAGATTTCATTCCCACGTTAGAACTCACCTGGGTTTCTTTCAAATCTTCTGCAATCAAATCTATATTATCTAATTTTGCAAGTTTACAGTTAACTTATGCCAAAACTTCTTGATTTTCTCACATGTATCTTTTCAAAGCTTAAATAAATAAGACTTATCTCTTATAATAATCAGCTTATCTCAGCTTATCTCTTATAAATAAATCAGCTTATCTCTTAGCGTTATTTCTGAATGGTTCTTCCAAACTATCTAATATAATTGTTCCCCACTATGATCATCCAATTATAATTATTTAATTTAGATATATAATGAGTGCAGATATAGTTGTTCTGAAATCCAAAATTCCCATCTCAAAGCACTGAGTTCCAAAAAATTTCACGAAATGCATAAATTCAAATTGAATGAATGCCAAGACATATTCGATATATTATATAGTATTTATTTTACAGCCTTACTGAATGAAAATTAACAGACGACTGCCGATATCATACAAGTCTGACATCGCTCAAGTGAATCATTTTTCCAAAATTAAGGCCCTTAACGAATTTTCTCAAACCCTTGACCTATATATATCGTTTTTTTTAGTCAAGAAAATTTCACGGTCCCAATTTCACAAAAAATATGGCTCCATATAATAAATTTTTAATAGTAGTTGTATATTTATTTATGACTTTTAGTTTTGTGGTGGAAAATGTGATAGAAAATAAAGAATTTGAAGTGATATTTATGGGTGAAAGATTCTTTTCCACAGAGACAAAGAGTGGGGATGAGGAGGAGTTGCTGAAAATTGACTTTGAATCCTTATCTGCAGTCATGGGCTCCCAGAGCCCGTAGTCAGAATAGCAGAAGGCTCAAAGAATTTGAATGTGAGAAGAAGTAAAGGTGCCTATGAAAATCGTGGGTCCAATTATACGGATGGATGTGATAAAAAAAAGTACTAAAGATAGAACAGGACGGAGGGATCAAATTTAAAGAATATATTCAATCTAATGAGCTTCTGCAGGATTTTGGGGTGGTGGAAACAATAGCAAATTAAGGAAAAATTGAAGATTCCATTGAGATAATCGTTAAAATTATAGATATTGGAGGTAAGAAATAGAGAATGATTAACAGAGGAAAAGAGAAGTTTTTTTTATGAGGATTGTGCTAGGCAGAGGAGGCGTATGGAACTTACTGCGCTCGCTACCACCCGCATCAATTGGCCCTCCCGTTAGGGAACGTCCAAGACAAATTGCAACTGAAAGACGAAGATTAAGTGGAACTCATCAGTGTTCTCGTTTAAAAATGTTGAGGAGATTAAGAACCTAAATCCAAATGTAGCACTTCAACATGTAACAGAAGTGAATGAAAGCCTTTTTAATGCGGCTTATTCAGAGATTTTAGGGAGACAGTCAAAACGTAGTAATACCGAAGTTTATACCCCAAATGATAGTTCTCAACTGCCCTCTAAGAATGCCCGTCATAACATAAGTAAAGAACATAAATAAGCTGATCAGTCTTATGGAAAACCAGCACCTTTGGTGTGATGTGTCTTTGTGTCGTCGGTGTCTTTGGTGCCAAATCTTGTGACTTTTGTGGAAACGTGGTTTTATAGTTCTGTATCAGTTGATGGATATTATTATTTTGGTGCGCACAGATGTCGGTCTAAAAATAGCACAGTTTATAGATGTGTATGCATTTTAGTTTTAAAATTAGTTGTCAAGGAGAAGAAATCTGTCCAAAGACTTAATAGTGCGTCTATTAATTTAGTTTGGCTTAGAGTAAAGGTGACACAGTTTCATGTTATTTTTTTTCAGTCTATGTTCCACTGGAAAGGAGCTCATTCTCCAATGAGAATAAATGGAGTTTTCTTTTTGTGGAGACTTGTGAATTAAAGAAACATTATCCTGCCAATTTGTTTTTATTCTTAGGTGACTTCATCGCCTGCACTGGTTCTTCTCAAGAGGCCCTTGTGTATGGGTGTGCCATAGAGGAAGGACAACAGGAATCAGGTTTTAATTTTTGTATTAAAATACCGCATAGGACAAGTAAGGACGAATTTCGTAAAAAATAGATTGGGTGGGCATTTACTGGGGTTATGTAGTAAGGAGAATTTAGTCATTTTGAATAGAAAGTTGGTGAAAGATGTGTCAGTGGCAGGTTTTACGTGTTTTTAGGTAGATATCCAAGATTTATTGATTATATTTTTGTATGTATTTCCAAAAGAAACCATCGGGCCATAAGAAAAAAGAAGAAACAAAAAGAGAACAAAAACATATCAAAACAATAAAACAAAAAAAATTAAAAAGAAAAAACTTACTTATATATGAATCTTTACGAAAATGTGAAGAGATTCGAAAAGGTAGAACAGATTCACGAGATTCTCTTCTACCCTTTTGCAGGGATTTTGAAGTTTGGTCAGTGGCTGGACCTGATCACATGCCCATTGGTGTTTATTTAAGTTTTGACGTGGGAGGTTTTATGTATTTTCAGGTAGATATCCAGGCATTATTGATTATATTATAGTTGATTTGTCTCTTCTACCCTTTTGTATGGATTTTGAGGTTTGGTCAGTGGCTGGGTCTGCTCAAATGCCCATTGGGGTTTCTTTAAGTTTTTTTCGTAAAAGTCAGGAAAATTCAGAAGTAAAGGTGCTTAAGAAAACCTTGGGTCCAATTATACGGATGGATGTAATAAAAAAAATTACTAAATATAGAACAGGACGGAGAGATTAAATTTAAAGAATATATTCAATCTTATGGGGTTCTGCAGGATTTTGGGGTGGTGGCAACAATAGAAAAGTAGGGGAGAATTGAAGATGCCATTGAGATAATCGCTAAAATTATAGATATTGGAGGTAAGAGATAGAAAAAGATTAACAGAGGAAAAAAGAATTTTTTTTATGAGGACTGCCCTTGGCAAAGGAGGTGGTTGGAACTCATTGTGGAAAAGGAGAAAATTTGCCACTAGAAAGAGAATGATAAGCTATGTAACAAATTTTGAGGGATGAGAAGAGAGTGCAAAAGATTGATTAAAAGAAAAATGCTAGCACTTGAAGAGCAGAAAGCACATCAACTTAGGAAAGCTTTTTATTCCTGTAATAATCAGGAATGTTGGCAACTCCTCAAGGATAGCCTCGGAAACCAGAAGCCAATACAGTTAATACCCCCTGTAGTAAGTTGGTCAGAATATTTAGAAAACAAAGAAAAAGAAAGGCTAGGCGGGAGCGAGGATTCGATAGTAGAAATTAAACGCATATTAGACTTATGTGAAACCCTTCAAGTACCGCCAAACCAAGACAATCCGGAGCTTGTAATAGATAACTCTGAAGAGGAGATTTGGAAAGATTTGGAAAACGTGAAGGGACCTTCTGCTCCTGAAACAGATGGTATTCAATCTCGTCTCTGGACTTGGACCCTTTCATTATATCTTTCATATCTTTCATAATTTTTGGTATCTTTCGAAAACATAAGTGGCCCTCACAATCCTAAATCTCAATTGTAGCCCCCTTTTTAAAAAAAAGTGCTATAGGAATATTCACTTGAGGAAAAGTCTGGCCAAGTGGTTTTGCAAGAGCCTATGCAGAAAATTGGATGTCTGTTTGGAAAAAGGGAGGAAATTAAGTGAAATATAGACAGGATTTAGGAAAATCTATTCTGTGGCAGATTAACTTTTTATACTGGATGCATTGGTTAAGAGTAAGGCTGACCAGGAGTAAGGATGACAGGTTATGGTCTGGGTTTCTATATCTTAGGGGAGTGTTTGGTGAGGTTAGAAGGGATTTATGCCTAATTTGACGCATTCTCTTGCTCTAATGTTTACTGATGACATTGTCGTGTTGGCTGATTCAGGAAAACATCTACAAAGGCTTTTAAGTATTTTAGAGGGATATATACGAGAGGAAAAGTTAGTTCTTGTTGTAAGTAAAACATCGTTTTTTTTTGGGGGGAAATGTGAAGAAGAGAAAGAGGAGTTTGAGGTTCGAATGAAAAATTTATCTGTTGGAGAAGAATTTATCCCTTTGGGGTTAACAAAGGAGGGTAAGTGAGGCAAGCATGTAGAATTAGTTGAAAGGGGGGAATATGGTAACAGGAATGGTTGCAAGTAGTCCCTTCAGGTCATTTGGTTTAGGAGATATTAAATTACAGAAGCAGGTGTTTGAATCTAAGATTAAGTCGGTAATGCAGTATGGAGCAGAAGTTTGTGGGTTTGATAAGTGTCTTATATTAGAAAGATTGCAATTAAAGAATTATAGAAGGATGCTAAGTTTAAGTGATATGTTTAATAGCTTAGTTACTTAAGGTGATTTGGTAATTTCGTCGTTAAGAGATAACAGGCTATCAAAAATGGTGAAACATTAGGAAATAAGGATAATTGTAGAAAAGTATTTAATTTCATTTCATTTTTATTAGTACTATGAAAAACAGATAAAATGATAAAGAACAAAAACTGAAAGAGTAAAAGAGAAAGAAGAACAAAAACATCAAATATTGTAGCCCCAAAAGCTGAGCTTGTAGGGCGCCAAATCAATACAGCAACAATTTCGAATGCGGATGAAAAAAAAACCTAATATGAAATAAAGCTATACATCAATACATAACAAAAAGTGGCAAAACTTATGGACAAAGATAAAAAAAAATACTAATAATAATCAAGAAAAACAAAATATATATATATATATACATAAATAAATAAATTCAAAAAAAATAAGTAAAATAGGTAAACGAATAAAAACACGGGAAAAGACCAAAATACAGAAATCTCACTACAGACTAAGAAACCCCAAAAGCAGAATTAAACAATATCGGAAAAAACCTCTCACACAAAATATCGGAGGGAAGAGAATTCCATAGCTTAGTAGCTTGAAAAACTAGGGATCGCGGGGGAAAAATGAATTCAAAGCAATGGAAGTTCAATGGATAGATGGAACATACGAAGGAAAAGGTAAATATTTGAAGATGGAGTTTTTTTTGAAAAAAACTACACAGGCTTTTAGGAAGTGAACAATGTAAAAATTTAGAAGCTAGGAGCAGACATTTGTTTTTTACCAGGGAATCAAATTTTTTAATACCAGTATTAATATACCAATCAACAGAGGAAAATCTTGGGGGAAGTCCAAACACAGCTTTCACAGCTTTATTCTGGAGGCGTCTTACAGGAGTTAGCAGAGAAGAGCATGCCACACACCAAACAGAACAGCAATAAGAAAGTCGTGAATTGAAAAACACAAAATACTGTCAGACCATTACCTCAGTGGGAAAAAGGGATTGAACTCTATGGAGGACACCAACCTGGCAAGAAAGAATAACCTGGAGATAAAAAAGATGAGGCTTATAAGAAAGGTTAGAATCCAAAAACACACCCATAATTTTAATTACCTGAGTTTGTGGAATAAGGATATTATCAAAATACAAATTCATTATACGAGGAAAAACAACCAGGGAGCGATGATCCGTTGTGAACATTACTGTACCACTTTTAGACGCATTAACAACCATTCTGTTTGTGAGGCACCATGAGCTAACCCTCTGCGTTAATGATGTTACGCTTGCCTCCTTTTCAGCTCTAATAAAAATGTTTATGTCATTGGCAAAGATCACGAATCGCAGTCTTTCTGACATACCAGTTTCTACGAGGTCGTTGATGAAGAGAAGAAACAGTAGTGGACCCAAAATCAAACCATGGGGAACTCCACTTTTAAATGCAGACAGTGCGATTTTATGCTATCGACCTCTACACACTAATAACGATCTGAAAAATATGATTCAAACCACCGGAGCGAAACTGCTGTTGTTCCATACCTTTTCTAATTTCCGCAACAATAACAGATGATTGACGATGTTGAACGCTTTGGAAAAATCCAGCAAAATACCCATTACCTTAAGTCCAATATCAAGGTTCTATCTTATAAACTCATTTGCATCAATTAGAGCGGACTCAGTGGAGAATCCAGCTCTAAAGCTAAACTGAGAGTCGTATAATACAAGGCTGCCATCCTCACATTTAACTGCCTGAAAAAAAGAGTACATGTCTGTTATACATCAACTTTCCAAGAGTTTTTGAAAAGACAGGTAGTAGAGAAATAGCCAATAATTTTATGTCTGAGACGGATCATCCTTCTTGTGTAGAGGCACGACTCTGGCAATTTTTATTAGCTTCTTGAACATAACCAGCAGAGAATGATAGGTTGAAAATATGTGACAGTGGCAGAGATATTGTCGAAGCAATCTTCTGGATAAGATTCTTCTGGAAAGCAAGGAATTATGAATAAATATTCCACAACAGATGGTGAACCAAATGCTGGCTCAGGCAAAACTGGGGGAACAGGTAAATCTAAAAAGAACTCATTGAATCTATGAACAGCTTCTTCTGTTGAGAACTCGGACTGGCCAGAATGGAAGAAAGGTGGGAGTTTTGCTCCTTTCCTCTTTCAGTTGATAGCCTCGTTGATGACAGATCAAAACTTTTTAATTTTTCCACGACACTCATCTATCCTGGAATGAAAATATCGTTTCTTAGATAGACGAATGAGAGTAGTGAAGTGATTCTTATAACGCTTATAACTCTCAATATCGGACGGGTCATTACCCCCTAAAGCCTGCTTATAAACTTTTACTTTATTTAACGTGCATTGTACAATCTCCGTAGTCAGCCAGGAGAATCTTGGCTGTAATTTTTTAAGAGGCTTCACTACCAGAAATGTTTTATCCACCAAATACTTAAACTGAGCTTTAAATCTTTCAGCTACACAATCCACATTCTTCACCACCAAAATACTGCCCCAATCACACAAGGAAAGCTATCTACTGAAGAAAGAAATATTAGTTTTAGAATAAGCTTGACTAGGTTTAATAGAGTGTTTTGTTCCATGATTACTGGAGGAAACAGGCCATCTCACACCTGGAAGTGACAAGAAAATAAGGAAATGGTCAGAAAGATCAGAAACAAGTATACCAGCAACAAAAGGATTTTCTAAGGGTATAGAATAAAAAATATTATCAATTAAAGTCGTAGAATTTCTAGCTTTAACACACGGAGTTGGGAATAATGTAGAGAGAAGTAGACTATTAGATATTAGAGTCGCAAAAAAACAATTTACTCTCTTATCTCCTCCAAGCTGGAGCAAGTTAATATTAAAATCGCTAAAAGACATTTTTCTTTAGCAGAAGTTATATCAAGCTGTGCGAGAAAATGATCAAGGGACGAAGAGAAAAGATCTGAACGGTAATGAGGGGGTATATAAAACAAACCAACAAACTTACGTTCTATATCAGCATCTAATAATTCAATAGCAACAGAGTAAATGGGACGCCTTTTTGCAACTTTTGAAAAAAACACTCAAAGTCTGGTCTTTTCACATATTTCAGATCACTTTGCACAAACATGGTAATACCACCAAAACATTATGTAACCTTTCTAGGTGCATTTACTGCTTTGTTTCCTTGTAGGGAGTAATTAGAAGTTTCCCCTACATCACTCAACCATGTCTCAGACAGTCCAATTACATGGTAATGGCACAGCTGGGAATCACCTAATAGAACCAAGGCCATACCCGGGGGGGGGGGTAGATGGGTTTGAAACTCCCCCCCCCCTCCTTCTCCGAAATATTTGTCTGACTCATAAAAACGTAACAAAAATGGGTATAAACAAATTGTGTTTTTTGAAGTTTTTGTGTAACCCCCCCCCCCGGAAACAAAATCTTTAAGTAATCCCCCCCCCCCGAAAAAAAAAATCCTGGGTATGGCCTTGAATAGAACCGATAGACCATCCCATTTAGACTTCAGTCACTGAATGTTCAGAAAAAACACATTGAAGGATTCCTTAGTAGACATTGATGGTGCAATTTTTGTAACATATTCATCAACACCATAATAAGTAAAGAAAGACAGTGCAAGGTTATTCGACACTACATCAGACTTTTCACTTACTGTAAAAGGGTCCTCATAATATAGATTTTTTTTAACAGGGAATTATTCACCATTGGAACTCACATTCACAAACATTTTTACAAGACAAAAATATGATAGAAATCAGGCTCATTTAATTTGATCGGATTCCTATCAAATTCATACAGCCTGATTTTGGGGGGAAGTCTGAAGGGTTAAGGGTCTTGAAAAGGGTAATTTTTGGAGTGGATGGGGGGGGGGGATGAGCCTTGGGTGGAATAATTGCTGGGAAATGGGTGTTTTATTGGTATAAAAGATATGGCACGGTTTATTTGTGTAGGTATAACTCATTGTGAGAGTGTTATGGGATGGCTTTGTTTTTGTTTGTTTGTATTAGTGTTTTTGAATGGTTTTCTGATTTTGTTAACTAGATTTGTATTTTTTTTTTTTTTTTTTTTTTTTTTCCTATATTTTTACAACCGGTATAAACAAATTTAAAAAAATCAGAAAACCAATCAAAAACACTGGTTATACCTACACAAATAAACCGTGCCAGATTTTTTATACCAATAAAACACACATTTCCCAGTAATTATTCCTCCCAAGGCTCATCCCCCCATCCACTCCAAAAATCACCCTTTTCAAGACCCTTAACCCTTCAGATTTCCCCCGAAAATCAGGCTATATGAATTGGATAGGGATCCTATCAAATTCATAGAGCCTGATTTCTATCATATTTTTGTCTTGTAAGAATGTTTGAGAATGTGAGTTCATTTCCAATGGTGAATAATTCCCTGTTAAAAAAAATCTATATTATGAGGACCCTTCTCCAGAAAGTGAAAAGTCTGATGAAGTCTTGAAAAACCTTGCACTGTCTTCCTGTACTTATTATGGTGTTGATGAATATGTTACAAAAATTGCACCATTAATGTCTACTAAGGAATCCTTCAATGTGTATTTTCTGAACATTCAGGGACTGAAGTCTAAATGGGATGGTCCATTCAAGGCCGTATCCAGGATTTTTTTTCAGGAGAGGGGATTACTTAAAGATTTTGTTTCCGGGGGGGGGTTACACAAAAAAAACTCAAAAAATTCATAACAAATTTGTTTATATCCATTTTTGTTATGTTTTTATGAGTCAGATAAACATTTCGGAGAAGGGGGGGGTTCAATCCCAGCTACACCCCCCACCCCCCCGGGTATGGCCTTGGTTCTATTAGGTGATCCCCAGCTGTGCCATTACCATGTAATTTGACTGTCTGAGACATGGTTGAAGGACGTAGGGGAAACTTCTGATTACTCCCTACAAGGAAACTAAGCAGTAAATTTACATAGAAAGGTTACAAAATGTTTTGGTGGTATTACCATGTTTGTGCAAAGTCATCTTAGATACGTGAGAAGACCAGACTTTGAGTGTTTTTTTTTTTTCAAAACTTGCAAATATTCATGCCATTTACTCTGCTGTTGTTGAATTATTAAATGTTGATATAGGATGCAAGTTTGTTGGTTTGTTTTATATACCCCCCCCATTACCCTTCAGATCTTTTCTCTTCGTCCCTTGATCATTTTCTCGCACAGCTTGATATAACTTCTGCTAAAGAAAAATGTCTTTTAGCGATTTTAATATTAACTTGCTCCAGCTTGGAGGAGAGAACTAATATTTCTAATATTTTTATCTTCAGTAGAGAGCTTTCCTTATGTGATTGGGGCAGTATTTTGGTGGTGAAGAATGTGGATTGTGCTGGTCCAAGATTGAAAGCTCGGTTTAAGTATTTGCTGGGTAAAAAATTTTCGGTAGTGAAGCCTCTAAAAAAATTACAGCCAAGAGTCCCCTGACTGACTTTAGGGATTGTACAGTGCACGTTAAATAAAGCAAAAATGTATAAGCAGGCTTTAGATAGTAATGACCCGTCTGATATCGAGAGTTATAAGCGTTATAAGAATCACCTCACTACTCTCATTCGTGCATCTAAGAAACGGTATTTTCTTTCCAGGATTGATTAATGTCGTGGAAACATTAAAAATGTCTGGTTTGTCATCAACGAGGCCATCAACTGAAAGCGGAAACGATCAAAACTCCCACCTTCCTTCCGTTATTGCTAGTTCGAATTTTCAACAGAAGAAGCTGTTAATAGATTCAATAAGTTCTTTTTAGATTTACCTGCTCCCTAGTTTTTCTTGAGCCAGCGGTTGGTTCACCATCTGTTGTGGAATCTTTATTCATATTTCCATGCTCTCCAGAAGAACCTACTTTGGGTAATTTCTAGTTTTAATAATTCCAGGAGTGAGGATGCAAGCGGATTGTGTAGCTTAGTTGTAAAACAAGCTGCTTTGACAATATTTCTGCCACTGTCAAATATTTTCAACTTATCATTCTCTTCTGGTTTTGTTCCAGAGCCTTATAAAAATTGCAAGAGTCGTGCCTCTACACAAGAAGGATTGCCCATTTCAGACATAAAATTATAGGCCTATATCTCTACTGCCTGTCTTTTCAAAAGTCTTGGAATGTTGATGTATAACAGACATGCACTCTTTTCTTAGGTAGTTAAGTGTGAGGATGGCAACCCCGTATTATACGACTCTCAGTTTAGCTTTAGAGCTGGATTCTCCACTGAGTACACTCTAATTGATGCAAATGAGTTTATAAGACGGAACCTCGATATTGTACTTAAGGTAATAGGTATTTATCTGGATTTGTTCAAAGCTTTCAACATGGTCAAACATCCGTTATTGTTATGAAGATTAGAAAAGTATGGAACAACAGGAGTTTCGCTCCGGTGGTTTGAATCATATTTTTCAGATCGTTATCAGTATGTAGAGGTCGATAGCATAAAATCGCACTGTCTGCATTTAAAAGTTAAGTTCCCCATGGTTTGATTTTGGGTCAGCTACTGTTTCTTCTCTTCATCAACGACCTCGTAGAAACTGGTATGTCAGAAAGACTGCGATTCGTGATCTTTGCCAATGACGTAAACATTTTTGTTAGAGGTGAAAATGAGGCAAGCATAACATCATTAGCGCATAGGGTTAGCTCGTGGTGCCTCACAAACAAAATGGTTGTTAATGCGTCTAAAAGTGGTATAGTAATGCTCACGACGGATCATCGCTCCCCGGTTGTTTTTCCTTGTATAATGAATTTTTATTTTGATAATATCCTTATTCCACAAACTCAGGTAATTAAAATTATGGGTGTGTTTTTGGATTCTAACCTTTCTTACAAGCCTCATCTTTTTTATCTCCAGGTTATTCTTTCTCACCAGGTTAGTGTCCTCCAAAGAGTTCAATCTTTTCTTCCCACTGAGGTAATTGCCTGACAGTATTTTGCGTTTTTCAATTCACGACTTTCTTATTGCTGTTCTGTTTTGTGCGTGGCATGCTCTTCTCTGCTAACTCCTATAAGACGCCTCCAGAATAAAGTTGTGAAAGCTGTGTTTGGACTTCCCTCAAGATACTTTTCTGTTGATTTGTATAATAATACTGGTATTAAAAAATTTGATTTACTGGTAAAAAAGAAATGTCTGCTCCTAGCTTCTAAATTTTCACATTGTTCCCTTCCTAAAAGCCTGTGTAGTTTTAAAAAAAAGCTCCATCTTCAAATATTTACCTTTTCCTTCGTAAGTCCCATCTGTCCATTGAATTTCCACTATTTTGAATTCATTTTTCTCCTGCGTTCCCCAGTTTATCAAGCTACTAAGCTGTGGAATTCTTTTCCCTCCGATATTTTGTGTGAAAGGTTTTTTCCGATATTGTTTAATTCTGCTTTTGGAGTTTCTTAGACTGTAGTGAGATTTCTGTATTTTGGTCTTTTCCCGTGTTTTTATTTGTTTATCTATTTTATTTATTTTATTTTTGTATTTATTTATTTATGTATATATATTTTTTGTTTTTCTTTATTATTATTAGTATTTTTTTATCTTTCTCCATAAGTTTTGCCACTTTTTGTTATGTATTGATGTATAGCTTTATTTCATATTAGGTTTTTTTTCTTCCGCATTTGAAATTGTTGCTGCATTGATTTGGCGCCCTACAAGCTCAGATTTTGGGGCTACAATATTTGATGTTTTTGTTCTTCTTTCTCTTTTACTCCTTTAGTTTTTGTTCTTTATTATTGTATCTGTGTTTCGTAGTACTAATAAAAATGAAATGAAGTTAAATGCTTTTCCATAATTACCCTTCTGTCCTAATGTTTCACCATTTTTAATAGCCTCTTATTTCTTAACGACGAAATTCCCAAATCACCTTAAGTAACTAAGCTATTAAACTTCTCACTTAAACTTAGCATCCTTCTATAATTCTTTAATTGTAATCTTTCTAATATAGGACACTTATCAGACCCCCAAACTTCTGCTCCAGACTCGATTACCGACTACTTGCAACCATTCCTGTTACCATATTCCCCTTTTTCAACTAATTGTACATGCTTGCCTCACTTACCCTCCTTTGTTAACCCCAAAGAGATAAATTCTTCCACCACAGGTAAATTTTTCATTCGAACCCCAAACTCCTCTTTCTCTTCTTCTCACTTCCCCCAAAAACATAAACAATGATTTACTTACAACAAGAACTAACTTTTTCTCTCTTTTATATTTTTATTTATTTATTATTTATTAATTAAATAAGACCCGTCTACAAGACCTTGAAAAGGACGGAGCAAAATATTAGAAGAAAAGAAAACAGTTGTACGAGACAAATATCAACAAAACCAGTAAGATCAAATAAGAACGTCAATTATAAATAAATCAAGGACAAAATAGGAACAAAATCAAACAAAGCAAAAGCAAATTCACACATACAACATCAACATATTCATACATAATTATATATATACAAATAAGAATAAAAAAATAAATAAAAAAAGAATGAAAAAAAATCAACAACAAAGGAAGTCATTGCACTAGAAGTGGGCCTAGCTACTTTTCCATTATGTTTTCCAATAAATCGAGACATAGCTATTTCTGGGTCTGTAATTTTGCATATTTAACTATAGTTGAATTTCTGTTCCAAGGTGGTAGACGTAGTAAATATTTGACAAAACGGAAAAACATCGAATGGATTTTTGATTTTTCAGATTTTGTAAATATTTTCCAAAATGGGGCGATGTACAATATATGGGGGAGGGCTACTGCATTGAACAGGCTAGCTAAGAGATGACGATTGAAGCGGAACTTGCAAGTGACAATAGAGCCGTAAGGTTCTGAAATTCGACGGTTAAAATGCTCGATGAGAAGAGTTCTAGTGTCACGTAGAGAGGACCCTATGGGGAGGCCTAAATATACTATATGATCAGCAGGCTTAACCGTTGAGCTCCCAAGTGCTATAGAGGGGGAAGGAGGACTCTTCTAGTTGAAATGAACTATTTTGGACTTCGCCAAATTGAACTGAAGCCCAACCTTGAGGTAATCATCTTGAAGGATAGCAAAATTTCACTGATTCCAGGTAGCGTATGACTGAGATTCAGAATATCATCCGCGTAGCACGCAAACAACAGATTAGTAGATGCCAAAGTTTTGAGCCTCAAGAACGTAATTATTGAAGAAATTGGGGGAAGAAACTGCACCTTGTCCAGCACCCTTTAAGACTGGTATGAGCCTTTTCCTTGGAATCGGAGGCAAATTTTTATCTGGCAGAAGTTTCAGTCGAATGGATAGCCGTGTATACATATCCCTAAGTGTACGAATTATATCCGGGTTTAGTCCTCGCCAACCAGCTTTAAGAAACATTGCAGAGTGAATGAGTGAGTCAAATGCGCGTCTTAAGTCGTGGCCAGGAAGAACTAGACTTTCTCCCGCAGAATCGACATCAAGACGAACGTTTGCCACTACAGTGAGAGCGTCAGCACAGCCAGTTCCTCATTTGAAGCCAAATTGGTGTGGGGGTGTATAACAAGTTACTTCGAGTTCGTCCCTAAAGAGAAGCTCGAAGAGCTTACAAAGAGAGGTTGCGACGGTGATGGCCGAAACGAGGTACTTGGGTACTGCTTTTCCCTTCTTAGGGATCGGAGTAAGGTCACTGATACAGAATGTTCTGGGCATGACACATTGAGTGTATATCATCTGCGTTAGCGGTGTGAGGTGTTGTGTTAAAAGAGGGCTTCCGTTCTTTAGATGCATAGCTCCCAAACAATCAAAGCCGTTGAAAGGTTTCCACTTTAATTTTTGGGTTGCTTTTTCAATTGCTTGAGTTGTCACGGTGTAATGTGTTTTTGGCGAAGAAGCTAAGAAGGCATTTAAATCTTTATCATACTGTTCGCAAAAATGGGGATCAGGAAATGAAAACTCCAATTCAAATTGAGCATACCATTCATCGTCAGGAATATCAGAGGGATGCACTGAGGGGGCGCTGTTACATGACTGGGAAACCAATTTGAAGAGTAGTGTACGGTCATGTCTGGCTCTAGCAGAGTTCTGATCGACAAGCATCTTTCAATGAAAAGCAAGAGCCTTCAAAAATAGTCTTTTCGTACTGAGGCGTAGATCATTCACGATACCAGATCGCGGTTTATCAAAATCTTTCCACAGATTAAACCAAAATTTTGCTTTTCTCCATGATCTAATTAGATCAGGATTTGATGACCAACCCGTGATAATACCTTTGCGATTTCTTTGGAGAGGAACTGCTTGGCTCTCGGCAAAATGAAGGGCAAATCTTGGCAGAATACATGTCCAGGCTAAGGCGTTTTTTTATCTCATAAATTCTGATTATCTGATAAACTTAGCAGATGAAACGGTACTCGAATTTTATTTAGGCTAAAATCCGAAGAAGACTTGAGAAGTTCAATACTAATTTTCGACCAATAACGCGAAAGTGGAGGTGTTCGAGGATTAGTTTGGTGTGTATACTGGCGTGGTGTGTGAATTATAATGGAAGATGAAATGGGAAAATGGACTGATAGCTGGTATTCACTCAAAACAAAAACTTGTTCCGTCTCGAGGTTACAAGATATCGCGATGTGATCCAGATTAGATGCATGAGATGAAGTATGAATGTAAGTAAAATCGGAATCCTTATGAACCACTCTAAGCCAATCACTAAATACACCCCTAATGAGGATTGTTTGTGACGATGCTTGGGTATCCCTTTCCGTTAAATTATAATTAAAATCTCCAGCTACTACACACGACAGCCCTAAACGCTTAACTTTATCAAGACACGACCCTAATTTCTCACACGGTATAGCAAAACAACATTTGGATTCATCACAACAATAATCAGTAGGTAAATAAACGTTAATAAATACAAACGTTAAACAATATTTAAAAGCCTTTGTAGATTTTTTCCTGAACCAGTCAACAGGACAATGTCATCAGTAAAAATTAGAGCAAGAGACAGCGTCAAATTAGGCATAAATCCCTTCTAACCTTATCAAAAACTCCCCTAAGATATAGAAACCCAGACTATAATCTGACTAACTTTTCCCCGAGTGAATATTCCTATAGCACTTTTTTTAAAAAAGGGGGGCTACAATTGATATTGAAAATTGTGAGAGCCACTTAGGGTTTTGAAAAAATACCAAAATATACGGAAGATATTAATGAAAGGGTCCAAGTCCAGAGACGAGACTGAATACCATCTGTTTCAGAAGCAGAAGGTCCCTTCACGTTTTTCAATGCCTTCCAAATCTCCTCTTCAGAGTTATCTATTACAAGCTCCAGATTGTCTTGGTTGGGCGGTACTTGAAGGGTTTCACTTACGTCTAATATGCGTTTAATTTCTAGTGTCGAATCCACACTCCCACCTAGCCTTTCTTTTTCTTTATTTTCTAAATATTCTGACCAACTTTCCACAGGTGGTATTAACTGTATTGGCTTCTGGTTTCCGAGGTTATCCTTGAAAAGTTGCCAACATTCCTGATTAATACAGGAATAAAAAGCTTTCTTAGGTTGATGTGTTTTCTGCTCTTCAAGTGCTAGCTCCCTCACCCTCACCCTCACCTCACCGATTTTGAGGTTTGGTCAGTGGCTGGATCTGATCACTTACCAATTGTTTTTTTTTAAGTTTTTACGTGGGAGGTTTTATGTATTTTCAGGTAGATCTCCAGGCATTATTGATTATATTATAGTTAATTTGTCTCTTCTACCCGTTTACAAGGATTTTGAGATTTGATCAGTGACTGGATCTGATTACTTGACCATTGGGGTTTCTTTAAGTTTTTTTTTTCCGTAAAAATCAGGAAAAGTCAGAAGTAAAGGTGCCTAAGAAAATCGTGGGTCCAATTATACGGAAGGATGTGATAAAAAAAAAGTACTAAAGATAGAACAAGACGGAGAGAATAAACTTAAAGAATTTATTCAATCTAATGAGGTTCTGCAGGATTTTGAGGTGGTTGCGACAATACTTAAGTAAGGGAAAGTTGAAGATGTCATTGAGATAATGGCTAAAATTATAGATATTGGAGGTAAGAAATAGCGAAAGATTAACAGAGGAAAAGAGAAGTTTTTTTATGAGGACTGTGCTAGGCAGAAGAGGCGGATGGAACTCGCTGCGCTCGCTTCCACATGCATCAATTGGAGCTCTGGTTAGGGAGCTTCCAATACAAGTTGCAACTGCAAGACGAAGATCAAGTGGCACTCATCAGTGTTCTCGTTTAAAAGTGTTGAGGAGATAGAGAACAAAAATCCAAATGTAGCACTTCAACATGTGACAGAAGTGAATGAAAGCCCTTTTGATGCGGCTTTTTCAGAAATTTTGGGGAGACAGTCAAAACGTAGTAATACCGAAGTTTACACCCCAAATGATAGTTCTCAACTGCCCTCTAAGAATACCCGTCATAACACAGGTGAAGAAAAAAAACAAGCTGATCAGTCTTTTAGAAACCCAGCACCTTTGTTGTGCTGTGTCTTTGTGTCGTCGGTGTCTATGGTGACAAATCTTTTGACTTTGGTGGAAACTTGGTTTTATAGTTTTGTATCAGTTGATGTATATTATTATTTTGGTGCAGACAGATGTCGGTCTATAAATGGCGGAGTTTATAGAGGTGTATGCATTTTAGTTTTAAAATTAGTTGTGAAGGAGAAGAAATCTGAAAAAACAAGAAAAAAAAGATAATTAGACGCACGTAGAGCGTGTAAATATCATTTGAAACATTTGAATACTTTGAAGTTGTCTAAATATTGTTTTAGGGATGTAGTAGCTGTTATAGTGGGACATCTGATTGGCCATGAACGTGTGGTATTTAGTCTCGTTTACATGCCACTTTGATGGGAATCCACCACTTAAAAAAGTGTTGATACTTGTGGAATCCTGTAAAGTTGATAAGATCGTCCTAATTCTTTTATGTGATGCATACCTGCATTGCACATTATGGGGAAGCCTCGATAGAAATGGAAGATGACTTGAGATTCTGGATCACCTGGTGGGCGAATGCCTTTCTTGGTGCAATCGGAGCTTGAGCCCTACTTTCATAACAAGAGGAAGAAGAGAGGTTTTGGACCTTACAATAACCTCCCAACAGCATGAGAGACTGGTAAAAGAATGGTATGCACTCGATCTTCTGTGATTCTCTGACCATCGAATAATAAGATTTAAAATAAATGCATTACAACAACAATTGTTTTTCTCTTACGGCTACAAGGTAAACAAATTGGCACACAAATAATCAAGTTTTAGTTACAAAAAAACATGCCAATCAGCCTCCCAACCCTAGAGTAACCAAAGAGAATCTAGAACAAGAGGTAGAAAGACTCACAAAAAGCATGAACATTGCATAAAAAAAGAAATACCCCCTAACAATTGTCAAGTTGGGTGACCATGTCAATAACTAGTCAATTGTAAGCCAATTAACAAGCCATTAAGTTGACTTCAGAACAAAGTCCAAGAAGAAAACTGACCCGAATGCTGCTTTGAATAGCTATCCCAGCGAATAATTCCCAAGACATTGATGCTTACACGGAAGGTATAAAACTCCTGAAAAAGGAGATAAAGAGAGGAAGAGAACCTCGTGGAGGGTTTTCTGTGATAGTACTGAGTCAGATGAAGCTAGCTGTAGGATAGTAAGGTCTCTGAAGAAAGATTGCAAGGCACACTTGGGAAGTGGGTCGAGATTAGAATATGCGGTCAGAAAATAGTCCTTGCAAGCATATTTTACTAACCCAAATGTGGGGATGGAACTGGCGTCCCGAATTGTAAGAGAGGACTTGGACAAAAAAGTGTGGATGATTTTCAACCCGATAAAGTTTAAGGAGCTGATAGGATTTATCCTATAATGCTTCAGAAAGAATGTGAGAAACTACAAGCCTATTATCTTGGTATTACGAAGAAAGGCCTCACCTTGAGCTATTTCTCCCGTACATGGCTGAATGCCAGGGGTGTTTTCATACCTAAGAAGAGCAAAGAGGACGACTTAAACCACCAGTTGGACAAAATGATTACGTTAACCTCCTTTCAATTGAAAGAGATGGAACGACTAATTCATTGGTTTTTGATAAGCATTCCGGAGACCAAGAACGCGATATCCGAAAAGTAGTTGGGATTTCAGATAGGAGACTCAACAAACGCTGCTTTTTACCGATCGGTGTGGTGGGTAGAGCAAGCTGTAGAATGTAAAGAATTCGCTTTAGGTGTATGCCTTGATATAGAAGGAGCATTTGATAAGGACACTTTTGAATCCATAGAAATGGCCAAGGAGGAAGCAAGATTAGATTTATTTATTCAGATATGGAATGCTCATATTCTCAGGAATCGACGGATAATTGTTGAGCCAAAAGGAATAAAAAATCGAAGACTGTTCACAAAAAATTCCCACATGCAACTTAAAGAGATTTTGAGATGGCCATTTGTTGTCATAGAAGCTTCGAACATGACTCATTCAATAGGAAATTGAGGGGGCTAGTGCCCCTTTTAATAGTCAAAAGTGATTGGAGGGGAACTAACCCCCCTCACACGCTCACCATTTCCTAAAACACATCCAATCCAAATATTGAGATAGCCATTTTGTTCAACGTAGTTAAAAGGTCCGGAATTTATGTCTTTGAGGATGACAACCCTCTCTTCGCTCTTGGGGCAAGGGTTGTAAGTTATGCCCTGGGGGAATATAAGTTTTTACAGAATGGGTGGTTGTATAAAGTTCGGAGGGCTCACTGGATTGTTAATAAGAAGTTCTAGTACCCTTTTTTAAGGTTCAAAGTGATCGCAGGGCAGATACTATTAGTGAGAGGGTTTCAGTTTTAAAGTGACCCATAAGCCGCTACTCTTTTCTTCCATAATGGTTAAAGATCCCGAAGAAGTCACAGATACAGGCAAACATAGTCATCAGAAGTACAAGCACAGTTAGAGAGAGAGACAAAAACCCACACACACACACAAACACACAAAGTCAGGCACAAAAACACACAAAGACAGCCAAACACACAGTCAGACACACTGACACGGTGAGGGAGAGAGAAAAAAAATTCACGAACACATAGAGTCACACACACAAAGACAAGGACAGGCACAGAGACCGGCAAACACACAATCATATACACAGGCACGGTGAGGGAGAGAGAAAAAACATGCACAAGCACATAGAGTCAGACACGCAAACACACGAACGCACGGTGAGAGAGAGAGAGAGAGAGACAAAAAAACAAAAAAACACACAGAGTCATACACATAAAGACATGCACAGAGACAGGCAAAACGAAGTCACACAAACTGGCACGGTGAGAGAAAGAGAGAGAGAGACAAAACACAAACAATCACACAGGATCAGACACACAAACAAAAGAGACTGAGACAGCCAAACACACAGTCAGACACACAGGCACGGAGAGAGAGAGAGAGAGAAAAACACAGAGTCAGACACACAAACACGCTAAAATAGACACAGACACAGGCAAACCTTTGTTTGTGTGCCTGGCTCTATGCGTTTGTGTGTGTTTTGTCTCTCTCTCACCAAGTCTGTTTGTCCGACTGTGCGTTTGCCTTTCTTTGTGACTGTCTTTGTGCGTTTGTTTGTCTAACTTTGTGTGTTTGTGTCTTTATTTTTGTCTTTGTCTCACCGTTCCAATGTGTGTGAGTGTGTGTTTGCGTGTCTCTGTGTCTGGCTTTGTCTGTTTGTGTGTTTGTGTGTGTGTTTTTTCTCAAACAACAAAAGTACGAAGAACAATAGGGAAATATATTTGCAAGACAGTGGAGATAATTTGAATGAATATTTCGGCCCTATGTCCAAGGGCCGTCCTCAGCAAGACAAAAATATAATGCTCTATACACAAATTTAATTAAAAATGATCTTACAAATTATTTTAAAAAACCGATAGATATTAACACGGAACCGGTCATAAGAAGACCTTTGAGGCTAGCAGCTTAAACAGCTGGATTAGAACTAAGAACATGTTTTTTAATTATTTTTCTTTCAACTCATTGAATCGCCTTGATTTAACTCACTTTTTATCAGTTCTGGTTGAACTTCTCTGAATAAAGGATGATATGACCGCTTTGAAAAAATTTTTAATTTTTGGTTTTATTGGTTGCATGTTGTTGTAAGTCTTTTTTCTTTCATATATTTTTGTCTTGCTGAGGACGGCCCTTGGACATAGGGCCGAAATATTCATTCAAGTTATCTCCACTGTCTTGCAAAAATATTTCCCTATTGTTGTTCGTACTTTTGTTGTTTGTTATGGAAAGGCAGTGTGGTCTTCGTCGGTGTTTTTTCTCTCTCTCTGTCACCATGCCTGTGCGTGTGAGAATATGTTTGCCTGTATTTTTGTTTGTGTGTCTAGCTCTGTGTGTTCTGGTTGTTTTTTGTCTCTCTCTCTCTCTCTCTCTCTCTCTCTCTCTCTCACTCTCTCTCTCTCACCGTGACCGTTTATCTGACTGTGTATTTACCTCTATCTGGGTCTGTCTTTACGTGTTTGTGTCTGCCTCTGTGTGTTTATGTTTGTTTTTGTCTGTCTCTCTCCGTGCCTGTGTGTTTGACTATATGTCGGCCTGTCTCTGTGTCTGTATTTATATGTTTATTTCGGTGACTCTGTTTGTTTGTGTGTGTTTTTCTCTCTTTTTCTCACCGTGCCTTTGTGTCTGGCTGTATGTTTGCCTGTCTCTTTGACTGTCTTTGTGTGTTTTTGTGCCTGACTCTGTTTGTTTGTGAGTGTGTTTATATATCTCTCTAATTGTGCCTTTGTGTCTGATGACGTGTTTATCTGTCACTGTGTCTGTCTTTGTTTGTGTGTGTGTGCCTGACTCTGTGTGTTTGTATGTGTTTGTTTCTCTCTCGCTGTGCCTATGTGTCTGACTGTAAGTTAGCCTGTCTCTGTGGCTATCTTTGTGTGTTTGTGTGTCTGACTCTGTGTGTTTTTCTCTCTGTCTCACCGTGCCTGTGTGTCTGACTATGCGTTTGCCTGTCTCTGTGTCTATCTTTGCGTGTTTGTGTGTGATTCTGTTTTTTTCTCTCTGCCTCTCTCTATCTCTCTCACCGCGCCTGTGTGTCTAACTTTGTTTTTGGCTGTCTCTGTCTCTGTCTTTGTGTGTCTGACCCTCCGCAATTGTTTGTGTTTTTGTCTCTCTCTCACCGTGCCTGTGTATCTGATTTTGTTTTTGTCTTTCTCTGTACATGTCTTTGTGTCCCTGACTCTGTGTGTTTGTGCGTGTTTTTGTTTCTCATTCACCGTGTATGTGTGTCTGACTCTGTGTTTGCCTGTCTCTGTGCCTGTCTTTGTGTGTGTGTTTGTGTAACTTTGTTTGTGTGTGTGTTTCTGTCTTTCTTTCACCGTGCCTATGTGTGTGAGTGTGTGTTTGTGTGTCTCTGTGTCTTTCTTTGTCTGTTTGTGTGTCTAACTTTATATATGTGTTTTTTTTTCTCTCTCTGTCACCACGCCTGTGTGTCTAACTGTGTGTTTGCCTGTCTTTGTGTTTGTTTGGCTGTTTCTGTGCTTGTTTGTGTTTTTGTCTCTCTCTAACCGTGCCTGTGTGTTTGACAGTGTGTTTGCCTGGCTGTGTCTATCTTTGTGTGTTTGTTTGGCTGACTCTGTGTTAGTGTGTGTTTTTGTCTCTCTCTCTCACCATGCCTATGTGTTTGTCTGTCTCTGTGCTTCTCTCGGCGTGTTTGACTCTGTGTTATTATTTTTTTTTGTCTATCTCTAACCGTGCCTTTGTGTTTGACAGTGTGTTTGCCTGTCTCTGTGTCTGTCTTTGTGTGTTTGTTTGGCTGACTCTGTGTTAGTGTGTGTTTTTGTCTCTCTCTCTCACCATGCCTATGTGTTTGTCTGTCTCTGTGCTTCTCTCGGCGTGTTTGACTCTGTGTTATTCTGTGTGTTTTTGTCTCTCTCTCACTGTGCCTGTGTGTTTGTCTGTCTCTGTGCCTGTCTCTGTGTGTTTGACTCTGTGTTATTGTGTGTGTTTTTGTCTCTCTCTCACTGTGCCTGTGTGTCTTGACTGTGTGTTACCCTGTCTCTGGGTCTGTCTTTGCGTGTTTGTGGGTCTGACTCTGTGTGTTTGTGTGTGTTTTTGTCTCTCTCTCTCTCCGTGCCTGTGTGTTTGCCTGTATCTGTGTCTGGTGTTTGTGCTTTTTGGATGACTCTGTTTGTTCGTGTGTGTTTCTCTCTCTCTCTCTCTCTCACCATGTCTGTGTGTCTGACTGTGTGTTTGCCTTTCTCTGTGACTGTCTTTGTGTGCTTGCGTGCCTGACTCTGTGTGTTTGTGAGTGTGTTTTTATCTCTCTCTCACCGTGCCTTTGTGTTTGCCTGTCTCTTTGACTGTCTTTGTGGGTTTGTGTGCCTGACTCTGTGTGTTTGTGAGTGTGTTTTTATCTTTCTCTCATCGTGCCTGTGTGTCTGATTGCGTGTTTATCTGTCACTGTGTCTGTCTTTGTTTTTGTGCGTGTCTGAATGTTTGTTTTTCTCTCTCTCTGACCGTGCCTGTGTGTCTGACTGTGTGTTTGCCTGTCTTCGTGACTGTCTTTGTGTGTTTGTGTGCCTGACTCTGTGTATTTGTGAGTGTGTTTTCTCACTCTTTCACCGTGCCTGTTTGTCTGATTGTGCGCTTGCCTGTCTCTGTGTCTATCTTTTCGTGTTTGTGTGTTTGACTCTGTGTGTTTTTTTTCTCTCTCTCACCGTGCCTGTGTGTCTGACAGTGATTTTGGCTGTCTCAGTCTCTGTCTTTTTGTGTCTAACCCTGTGTAATTGTGTGTGTTTTTGTCTCTCTCTCACCGTGCCTGTATGTCTGATTTTGTTTTTACCTATCTCTATGCATGTCTTTGTGTGCCTGACTCTGTGTGTTTGTTTTGTGTTTTTGTCTCGCTCATCCCGTGCGTTGGTGTGTGTTTGTGTGCAAGACTATGTAATTGTTCATGTTTTTCTGTCTCCCTCACCGTGCCTGTGTATATGACTGTGTGTTTGCCGGTCTTTGTGTATGTACTTGTGTTTTGGTCTGACTCTGTGTTTTTGTGTATGTTGATTCTCTCTCCCTCGCCGTGTCAGTGTTTTTGACTGTGTGTTTGCTGTCTCTGTGCCTGTCTTTGTATGTTTGTGTGCCGGACTTTGCTTGTGTGTCTGATGATTCTGTTTTTGCTTGTCTTTGTGTGTTTGTGCGCCTGGCTCTGTGTTTTTGTGTATATTTTCCTATCTCTCTTACCTTGTCTGTCTGTCTGACTGTGTGTTTGTCTGTCTCTGTGTGTTTGTTTGTCTAACTCTGTCTGTTTGTGTGTGTGTGTGTTTTTTATATTCTCTCACCGTGCCTATGCGTGTGAGTGTTTGTTTGCGTGTCTCTGTGTCTGTCTTTGTCTGTTTATGTGTCTGACTTTGTGTGTTTGTGTTTTTGTCTCTCTCTGTCGCCATGCCTGTGTGTTTGACCGTGTTTTTGCCTTTCTTTGTGTCTATTTTTGTGTTTGTGTGTCTGACTGTGTTTTTTGTTTGTTTTTTATCTCTCTCTCACAGTGACTGTTTGTCTGACTGTGTTTGCCTGTCTCTGTGTCTGTCTTTGTGTGTTTGGCCATCTCTGTGTCTGTTTTTTGTGTTTATGTGTCTGCCTCTTTCTGTTTTTAAGTGTTTTTCCCTCTCTCTCTCTCTCACTGTGTCTGTGTGTTTGCCTGTCTCTGTGTCTGTCTTTGTGCGTTTGTTTGGCTGACTCTGTGTGTGTGTGTGTGTGTTTGTCTCTCTCTCTCTCTCTCTCTCTCTCTCTCTCTCTCTCTCTCTCTCTCTCTCTCTCTCTCTCTCTCTTACCGTCCCTGTGTGTTTGACTCTGTGTTTGCCTATCTCTCTGTCTCTCTCTGTGTGTTCGTTTGGATGACTTCGTGTTTGTGTGGGTCTTTGTTTCTGTCTCAACGTGCCTGTGTATTGGACTGTCTGTTTGCCTATTTCTGTGTCTGTCTTTGTGTGTATGTGCCCGACTCTGTGTGTTTGTGTGTGTTTTTGTCTCTCATTCACCGTGTCTGTTTGTTTGACTGTGTGTCTGCCTGTCTCTGTGTGTTTGTTTGTGTAACACTGTGTGTCTGTGTGTGTTTATGTTTTTGTCTTTCTTTTACCGTTCCTGTGTGTATTATTGTGTGTTTGCATGTATCTGTGTCTGTTTTCGTCAGTTTATGTGTCTGACTTTGTGTATGTGTTTTTTATCTCTCTCTGTCACCATGCGTGTGTCTGACCGTGTGTTTGCCTGTCTTTGTGTTTGTTTGGTTGACTCTGTGTTTATGTGTGTTTTTGTCTCTCTCTCTCTCACCGTGACTGTTTGTTTGACTATGTGTTTTCCTGCATCTTTGTCTGTCTTTGTGTGTTTGTTTAGCTGACTCTGTGTGTTTGTGATTTTTTGTCTGTCGCTCACCGTGCCTGTGCGTTTGACTGTGAGTCTGCCTGTCTTGTTGTGTTTGTTTGGCTGACTCTGCGTTTGCGTATGTTTTTGTCTCTCTGTCTCACCATGCCCGTGTGTTTGACTGTCTGTTTGCCTGTCTTTTTGTGTTTGTCTCTGTTTTACTGTGTCTGTTTCTCTCTCTCTCTCTCTCTCTCTCTCTCTCTCTCTCTCTCTCTCTCTCTCTCTCTCTCTCTCTCTCTCTCTCTCTCTCTCTCACTGTGACTGTTTGTTTGACTATGTGTTTTCCTCTATCTGTGTCTTTCTTTGTGTTTGTTTGGCTGACTCTGTGTGTTTGTGTGTGTTTGTGTCTCTCTCTTACTATGCCTGTGTGTTTGACTGTGTGTTTGCCTGTCTCTGTGCCTGTCTTTGTGTGTCTGTGTGCCTGACTCTGTGTGTCTGTGAGTGTTTTTATCTCTCTCTCATCGTGCCAGTGTGTCTGATTGCGTGTTTATCTGTCACTGTGCCTGTCTTTGTGTTTGTGTGTGTCTGACTCTGTGTGTTTTGTTTTTCTCTCTCTCGCCTTGCCTGTGTGTCTGACCGTATGTTTGCCTGTCTCTGTGCAAGTATTTGTGTGTTTTTGTCTTTCTCTCACCGTACCGATGTGTGTGAGTGTGTGTTTGCGTGTCTCTGTGTCTGCTTTTGTCTGTTTATGTGTCAAACTTTGTGTGTTTGTGTGTGTGTTGTTTTATCTCTCTCTGTCACCATGCCTGTGTGCCGGACCTTGCATTTGCCTTTCTTTGTGTCTGTTTTTGCGTTTGTGTGTCTTACTATGTTTTTTGTTGTTGTTTTTTTATCTCTCTCTCACCATGACTATTTGTCTGACTGTGTGTTTGCCTGTCTGTGTTTCCGTCTTTGTGTGTCTGACTTTGTGTGTTTGTGAGTTTCTTTCTCTCTCTCACCGTGTCCTTGTATATGCTTGTCTCTGTGTCTGTCTTTGTGTATTTGGTTGGATGACTCTGTGTGTTTGTGTGTTTTTGTCTCTCTCTCTCTCCGTCCCTGTGTGTTTGACCGTGTTTTCCTGTCCCTGTGTCTTTCTCTGCGTGTTTGTTTGGCTGACTCTGTGTTTGTGCGTGTGTTTGTCTCTCTCTCACCGTGGCTGTATGTTTGACTCTGTTTGCCTGTCTCTATGTCTGTCCTTGTGTTTTTGTGTGTCTTACTCTGTTTGTGTGTTTTTTTCTTTCTCTTGCCGTGCCTGATGACTCTGTGTTTGCCTATCTCTGTGTCTGTCTTTGTGTGTTTATGTGCCAGACTGTGTGTATTTTTGTTTCTCATTCACCGTCTTTGTGTGTCTGACTGTATTGTTACCTGTATCTCTTCCTGTCTTTGTGTGTTTGTTTGTGTATATCTGTGTCTTTTTATGTGTCGACTTGGTGTGTGTGAATTTTGTCTCTCTGTGTCACCATGCCTGTGTGTCTGACCGTGTGTTTGCATGTCTTTGTGGTTGTTTGGCTGACTCTGTGTTTGTGTGTGTTTTGTCTCTCTCTCATCGTGCCTGAGTGTTTGACTGTGTGTTTGCTGTCTCTGTGTCTGTCTTATGTCTTTTCGTGTTTGTGTTTCTGACTGTGTTTGTGTGTTTTTTCTCTCTCTCATTATACCATTGTATCTGACTTTGTGTTTGCTTGCTCTGTGTCTTTCTTTGTGTTTGTTTGGCTGACTCTGTGTGTTTGTGTGTGTTTTTGTCTCTCTATCACCGATTTATTATGATTGAGTGAGTTTTCCTATCTTTGCGTCTATCTTTGTGTGTTTGACTCTGTGTTATTGTGTGTATTTTTGTCTATCTCTCTCTCTCTCTCTCTCTCTCTCACCGTGCCTGTGTGCCTTGACTGTGTGTTTGCCTGTCTCTGTGTCGGTCTTATGTGTTTGTGTATGTTTTTGTTTCTCTCTTTCACCTTGACTGTTTGTATGACCGTTTGTTTGCATGCCAGTGTGTTGGCTTTGAAAAAATATCCTTTTCTTGTCTCTAGGACTTCGGTAAAAACCCTGCCCATCCCTCTCAAACCTCGGAAAACATCCTGTTAACCTATCTCAGACTCTAGTAGATCTAGTATGAGCCCGGTAGTAATACCTATGTCACGGGTACAAGCGTCAAGCGTGTGCTATCGGGGGCCACGTTGTGCCATGCCGTCGTGAATTGCTAAAAGTCGTCAGAAGAAACGCTATTGGGAATTTTCTTTTAAGTTTAAAAAATCAATTCTAGTATACACAGATTTTTTGCAGGAAAATGCCTTGGGAATGATACTTTGTGACAGAGGGTGCCATAACCAGCCATTGAGTGTTACAGAGCGTCACGCATTTAACGAATTGCCATTGAGCATCACGATATAATAATGAAATGCTATATTCCCATTGTTAAAATAAAAAATATCTATCGGGATATTCAAACGTCAGAAAACGCTCAATTGATGATGACAGGTACCAAAGGGTGCTACATACCAACCAATGAGTGCCACTCTGGCGTCAATTGCAGAGTCGTCAGAAATAACTCTATTGTGAATTTTCCTTTAATTGTAAATGATAGATTCTGGTGTAAACGGTTATTTTTGTAGGAAAATGTCTGAAGATCCTTTAGGTGTGATAATGCACGCCAGATGGTGTTTTATGCTAGCCATTGAGTACCACGGTGGTGTGAATTGCCACGAGTTATCAGAAGAAACGCTATTGGGTATTTTCGTTAAGTTTAAGCAATCGATTCTAGTGTAAACGTATACTTTTGCAGTAAAATGCCTAAAACATGTCTTATGTGTGAAAATGCTCGCCAGAGGGTGTTATAAGCCATTCAACGAGTACCACAGGATGAGAATTGCCAGAGTATTACGGTATAATAATGAAAAGCTATGTTCCCATTGTTAAAACAAAAAAAAATATCTATCGGGATATTTAAACGTCAGAAAACTCTCAATTGATGATGACGGAGGGAAAATAAGCCTTTCCAACCTGTATAATATTGATTTTAGTGCCCTAAGAATGATGTTTTTTAATGACGTTTGTAAAATTTTTGTATTAATAAAACTTGTTTGTACAATGAAAAAGTCTTTGTCCTTTAGATTCCGTGTTTCAGGATGAATCTTCAATATATTTCACAAGGCAATTTATGCATCTTGTAGCCTATGTATATGGGTATGCTCGTTCAAGATTACCTCTATTATAAGTGTAAAGCTCTGGGTAGCGAAGAGGAAAAGATTAGACTTTTAACCGTATATGAAGGTGTACCATATTGTAGCCATAAAGATACTGCTGGTTTTATTCCACCTCTGATAGCAGATTCAAGTTTCAATTGACTAAAATACTCTATTACTAAAAACAAATAAACGCTAAGAACAATCCACAATACTATCTGATAATACCTTCTAAACCATTACTTAACATGCATGTACACCTAATAGAACAAAAATATATGGCATTGGGATACTTGCACAGCTCGGTGGCAATGTTTAGAAAACATGTAATTCATAGCTTTATTGAATTCTTTCAACTAGAAAGTATTTTCAGAATCATAAAACATCAATTGCTTGTCGGTCGAGATGTCCAAGGCACTGTTCCATTCGGGGAAATATCTGGTCTTACACTCAATTCCTAAAACGGACAAAAATCTTAGGATTATAAATGTTCCCTGAGGAAAAACGTTTCGATGAAAAGAAAATCTTAAGAAAAAAATTATGAAGAAAAAAGAAATCTCGAAAAACAACCTTGAAAGAAAAAAGGAATCTTGAAGAAAACAAGCTCCTTGAAGAAAATGAAATCTTGACAAAAAAATATCTCTAAAGTATTACGTAACATCCCGCGTTTCTACTCGTCATTTCATAACATTCGAGTATGTGCCGTCATTCCATAGCATCCTCATATGCGCCGTAATTACGTAAAACTCACTTTCCACCGTCATTCCATAACACCCACGTTTGTGCCGTCCTCGGTTACAAACGGGGGTTACTTCAAGGGCCCCCACTACTAATATTCTAACTACATATTTCTTTGTTCTTCATTTTCGCTTAACATTACTTTATAATTTTGTTCAGTACCCTTTACCTTAGCTGCTTGGATTGGTATTGTTACATTTAATGGTCTATAAAGGATCTAAGGCCGTACTCGCCAGCCATGAAAGAAAATACAACAAATATAAACATGACAAACGGGTCTATGGCTAGTAAATGAAAACGAAGAAAAAAATAAAAACGAATATTTCGCCCGTATCTTACAAGGCACCTTCAGCGTAGAGAAAAAACAACTAAAACTAATAAATATACATAAAACTACAACAGACTCACCAAAAATATAATATACAATTACTTAACATTTACAATTTGAAGCTACCTTCGTGAAACCATCTCACAAAAGTAACTGGATTAAACATTTTAAAATAGCAAATGGTTGCCCCTTTGTGGTAAAACATTTTTTGCAAATTTCAAATACTCCCACCACTTCGTGGATCCCTCTCCACTATGAAATTTTGGCTATTTCCCTGTTGAAGTATTGATTAGAAGTTAACACTCGAAATTTCCTTATTTTCACAAATTTCATCAACCCCCCGTCCCCCTTTTTAGAAATCCTGCGTAGGCCATTCATTTAAGTCTACTGTATATAAATAATAGATTAAGTCATAATTTGTATATAAATTAATTCATACCTGTGATATGGGACAGTTGTAAACCACTTCGCCGGCTCACCATTCACCAAGTTTCTTTCTGCTTTCGCAATTACGAATAATACAATTTCTAACCATTTTTCATTGATTGACGAATACATACTAACCCGCTAATGCAAGAAGAAGTGGGAGGAGCTGTTTGTACGCACCGAGAATTAAGAGCGGAAATGATCTGCGGTAAACTTACATCTATTATCTTTATACTGTGGTTTACATAAAGTATTGGTTATTTGGAAGTATACAGACGTTTTCAGGGGGGGGGTAGTAATGGGGAGGGGGTCAGAGGATCCGTGGGAGGATCTTTCCATGTCGGAAGTTTTCATGGGTGATGGGGCATTGCTATGAAGGAAGCGCCGGATTTCCCAGCATCATTTGAAAAAAAATCAGAAATTAAATAAAAAAAACAACTTTTTTCAACTGAAAGTAAGGAATAACATCAAAACTTAAAGCGAACAGAATGTATTACGTATATGAGGGGGTTGACCCTCTAGTCAATATCTCGCTCTTTACGCTAAAGTTTTTTTTAGTACTTTCATAGTAGCAATTTATTCTAATTAAACGGCCTTTGTTATTAAGGAGTCATTCTTAAAGAAATGGATCAAAATTCAAACTTTAGCATAAAGAGCGAAGTATTGACCAAGGGTTGAACCCCCTAATATAAGTAATAAGAATATATGAATATTGAAGTTCGTTATCTAAGTTAATTCGTAAGTTATGTATATTTATTACTAATAAAATTAGAAGTTTTAGTGCCATTTTTAAGTAACCAAAAAATTGAAGGGCAACTGGACCCCCTCCTCCACCCTTTTTCTCAAAATCATTTAATAAAAATCTCGAGAAAGCCATTTAGCCTAAAAAAAGTAAAATTAATATACAAATTCTGTTTTAATTATTCGTGTACGGTGAGCCAAAATCAATAACTGCATTAATTCAAAAACGTTGAGAAATTAAATAAAACCCGTTTTTTAACTGAAAGTAAAAAGTGACATTAAAATTTAAATGGACGGAAATGATTCCGTATATGAAAGAGGTTTTTCCTTCCTCAACGCCTCGCTCTTTACGCTAAAGTTTGAATCTTTCTCACAACTCTATTTGTTAAAAAATAAAAACTTTAGCGTAAAGAGCGAGGCGTAAAGAGCGAGGCTTCCATATAGGGAATAATTTCTGTTCTTTTTAAGTTTTAATGTCGCTCCTTACTTTCAGCTAAAAAAAATTGTTTTTTTTTATTTAATCCCATGATAGGAAACATTAGCAGGTACCCGCCGGAGTGAAAATTGTTGCTAAAACGAGGTTTCTATGGATGTTTTTTCTCTTAATAAGTAAAAATCTTCATCCAGTTCAATTCGAAATATCAAAAGCCAGGTAGCCTCATTTTGCCTTGGACGCCTCTTTTGATGTCAAACAACTAAACTAGGAAATTATGTTTATTAATTAAAGGATATAACAGGAAATTTACGAAAAAATGGAAAGTAAAGACATTAAAAAGAATGAACTGCATTCTCAAGTGTTGCATAGAGTGCATACATCTCACGCGTACGTACTCTTTGGTGACGATTCAAATTGGTTGATTGAGTAAAACACTTTCTGCACAAATTACATTTAAACGGTTTCTCACGTATGCAGTCTTTGATGGTTATTCAAATGGTTAAATTGAGTAAAACAGTTTTTGCTCAAGTCACATTTAAAAGGTTTCTCCCCTATATGCAGTATTTGGTGAAGATTCAAACTGCTTGATTGAGTATAATACTTTTTGAATTAAAATCAAGTAGTTGCGGACATCAAGCGTTACGCTAATTATAGAAAAAGCCAAGACAGATAGTCCGAATGAGTGAGATGGCAAATCTGGCATAAGCCCGACCCAGCAGTCATATGCAGATAACGTAAGCCGCTTCGGGATGTCATGACGTCACCAAAGGTTTAATACCATCACCCTGGTAAAAATGTCAATATGCCAGATTAAAAAAATCAAACTATGCAGCTGATTTTGATGCCAAGCCCCGTCACTCGGCATATGGCAAGCTAGTATATATTTCTTTTCGTTGCAACTATCAAACTCCAAATGAATCACCTTTGTTTGCTTTTCTTTCCTCGGGAATCTAGACGGCTCTCCATGGAATACATAAAACGCTAAAGGGTCCCGATGACCTGAAATCGACGGTTGCGTAGTTTATGGCATCTTTGTAGGTTTGTACTGGTTTTTGCGCAACATTTTGTTGGTGTCGAAGAATTTGATAACGTTGTTCTTCTAACGAGATATTTCTTTGTTCTTCACTTTCATTTTTGAATTGTTCTTATAATCGATGTCACTTTTCTTCTAAGGGCACAATTTCTGTTCTTCACTTCATTTCAGACACATTCCGATACAAGCGTTCTCGCTATCACTTGTCATTCTCGCTGCCACTTATCTTCAAACTGTACATTTTTGCACTTGCTTTGGCATATCTTTTAACCGCGTATTTCTTTATTCTTCACTTTATTTCTAATTCGTTCCATTTTCTCGTTGTTGTATCTCTTGTAACAGCATATTTTTTGTCCTTTAATTTTGTTTTTGACTCGTTTTGATTCTTGTTGCCACTTATCTTCGAACCTGATGTTTCTTAGTTCTTCACTTTTGTTTTTGACGCGTTGTAATTGCCATTGACGCTAGTATTCTAACTGCATATTTCTTTTTTCTTCATTTTCGCTTAACATTACTTTATATTTTTTTTCAATACCCTTTACCTTAGCTGCACGGATTGGTGTTGTCACATTTGATGGTCTAGGTTCTTCATTTGTTCTCTAGGCATTACGAAAGTGCTTAAAACGACTTCCGTAAAAATACCAATTACACTGTGTGGCTTAACATAAAAAAATAAAAACGATCAAAAATGGGATCTTACAGGCAAAACAATAATACTGAGGAAACAAAAAAAAACAAATATTTCAAGAGAACGACCGCCTTTCTTATTCAGTGCAAACAAAATAATATAAACAAGGAAAATGCTGAAGAAAAAAAAACGCGGAAAGTCAACAAAACCAATGAGTAAACAAGCCAAAAAACTAAAAGATAAACAAAATTCTATAAAAGACAAAATTATAATAATTATATTCAAATGCCTAACCACCATGAAATGAGTTATTCGCCAATATCCGCGATTTGCACAAAATCTGAAAATTCTTAACTGCCATCGGAGAATATTAACGGACAACTGAAGAAATAAAAGAGAAAATATCATTCGCTAAAACAAACGAACCAGCTATTAAATAAATCAAAGAACTAGGTCACCGGATTTCTGTTAACTACTGCATTTCTTGCAAATACCCTTTGACACCTAAGGGGTTGTTGACGTGTTAGCATATGTGATTGGGATGGTGGTTCAAGGTTTATATCAGGTACTATTAAAGTATCGACTTCTCTTTTGAGAAAACCGAAAAACGACTCATTTATTCTTAAATCACCTGAATCCCTGTTCAAAGATAGACCTAAATGTTGGTATTTATAAATTTCAACCGTTTTTCTGTAGTGCTGGGCAATAACTTTGTCATGCAAAATTACGCTAGCTAGGTTAAATAAAATAGTATAGTCTGGATACTCAAATATGTATTCTGCAAGACTCATTTATTCTTAAATCACCTGAATCCCTGTTCAAAGATAGACCTAAATAATGGTATTTATAAATTTCAACCATTTCTCTGTAGTGCTGGGCAATAACTTTGTCATGCAAAATTACGCTAGCTTGGTTAAATAAAATAGTATAGTCTGGATACTCAAATATGTATTCTGCAAGGGCAGAGTCAATTTTTTTTCTGTTTTTCTTCCGCTTTTTAACGGTGTTATTAATTTGGGTAGAGTGCTAAGTTAATCTATCCGTAAGTGGCTGATCAGTTCTTCTAATGTACCAAAGACCAAAAGAGCAGGAAATTCTGTAGACACCAGTAGGGAGGCTTCTCTATTTACGACCGGGAGTGACGTCACAGTAATACGCATAGTTCTAGACCAATCACAGTTAGAATCCGACCGGGAGTGACATCACATGACCTTCATCAATTTATATGCTATTGAAAACAAGTTACGCAATAACTGTTTTTGTTATGAATCCAAATGTATACGTTGTTTGCACTTCTTGCCTAATATGTCAGTTCTTCTGAAGCCATTGAAGAAAAAACACTGTATAAAATGGAGAATATTGATGTTTTTCCTACGTGAATTTATATCGTAAGTTTTATTTTATAAATAATTAAATGAGAATATCTGACTACTATTGCATTATTTGGAAACACATGAAAAAGACTAATTTAGCAAATAAAATTAAGAATGGATGAATAATAGCTTAGAAACAAATTTGGGATACATATTTGCACATTGTGGGGAGGTGATTGCGTAAAGAATATATTAAGTGTATCTTTGAATACATTAATTTATTTGAGGCCTAGTCTAGCAGAGAAAATGTTGGTTGATGTAAATTTTAGGTCTATAAGCTGTGTGTGTGTGTTAACGAGCTTTTTTTTATCTAATTATAAGTCTTTATAGTGGGAGTGTCTTATCAAGCCTTTATTTCTAGAGTTTATAGAATTTCGAAGTTTTTATAATGGTGGTACTACGCAAATTTATATTGTAAGTTTTATTTTATAAATAATTAATTGAGATAGTTAGGTACTATTGGATTATATGGAGACACATGAAAAAGACTAGTTTGCTTAATAAAATAAAGAATGGATGAATAATATTTTAGAAACAAATTTGGGATACATATTTGCACATTGTGAGGAGGTGGTTGCGTAATGCATATATTAAATGTAACCTTGGTAGGATTATTTCTTTGAATGCATTAATTTACTTGAGGTCTAGCCTCGCAGTAAAAATGTTGTTTGATGTAAATTTTAGGTCTATAAGCTGTGTGGGTGTTTGTGTGTTAATGAGCTTTTTTTCATCTAATTATAGGTCTATAAAGTCGGAGCTTGTTATCAAGCCTTTATTTCTAAAGTTTATAGTATTTCGAAGGATTTATAATGGTGGTCTATAGCGTAGCCTAGACTAACAATGAAATTTATTCCCACTTAATTCTGTTTTTACAAACACAATTTCCTTAATGTTAATGACTTTCTCAAAATGGTTAATGACTGCTAAAAAATCTTTATTTCAAATTATTTCAGTTTTAGACCTAATAACCAAAAGTATATGAATTGCTTCTTTCAACTTTGATAAACTTGTTATAATCCAAAACAAGAAAAAAATGTTTTACACATAATCATTAAATTTTTAAAAAACCTCACCAACTCTTAATGACGAAGTGTCTTTGGTTGAACTGTACAAGATATCAAAATATTTTTTTACATCCCATAACCTAAGAATAGTTATCTTCGTTAGAGAGATTGACTTTTAAAACCAGTTGGCCCTTTTGAACTTCAGATATGCTATCTATATTTCGTTTTCATTAGAGTAGAAAAAACTTTTGAATTAATATAGAAGAGGGGAACGGGGGTGAGGTGTGTAAAAGGAGGGGGGGGCGATTTCGTTTCACTATGGCTTTTACTCTAAAAAAAATATAATTTAATTTCTTTTTAAGGATAATTTTGAAGAATGTACCTCTCCTGCCGAAAAGAAGTCCCGTATTGAGGATGGAAACCATTTACGTCCTTCAGTCATTACATTTGCTGCACGTTCAACATCCCCTATACAAGGCGAGATTACCCTCATCCACAATGTACCAACCAACACTCAGGACTGTGAAGTGCCTATGAAGTTGATGATCTCGCAAGAAGCAATTAATGTGAGTTTAAATTTATTGATATTTCTTGTAAATAGACTAGCAGTTGCTAACGGCAAATTCTCCCAATTTAAAAAAAGCCGTTTTTTGGCACTATTGACAACTGAATAACATCAAATAGAAAAGTTATATCTGCATGTCACATCACGTTTGACATCGGATAACACTCCCCTTCAATTATTACTTCTAGACCTACCATTCTAAATCAAACCATTTATAAAAGTGTTTCCAGTTTATATCCGTTCACTTCAACAGCATGTAATTAACAGATCATGATATAAGCATGTCACATCACGATTGACATATGGCTAACACCACTCCCCCTTCAAATTATTACATCAAGAGTTACAATTCTAAATCATCGGACGTCTAAAAGTATTTCCGCTTATAACCGGACACTTCAACAACAACAATTAATTAGCTGATTTTTTGTAGACTAAATGAATATTCGTACGCATCTGAATAATAACGCACTGCTATATTTGTGATTTTTCTTTCTACTTGATTATTATTAAACAATAACTGTCTGTGTATGTATGCGATATAGCATCTAAACTCCTTTGAACATAGCTCGTAAGTTATACAATTTGCCGTAGTTTTAAGAATGTATTTTATTACGGTGCAGGGGGACAAGTAAGATCCAGGGTTTTCCAAAACTGATAAAGAGTATTAAGATGAAACTTTCAGGGAATGTTGGACAAAATCAGAACCAACTATGTTCATTTAGGTTCTAAATATGATATAAGAGTAACACAAAGGGGGATATTAAATTGAAACTCTCAGGATATATATAGAGTAGTTAGAGGGGGGTGGCAGTAAAAGAACCAGATGACACTATGTGCACACAGATAGTAATATTGCTACTGCTTCTGCTACTACTACTACTACTACTACTACTACTACTACTACTACTACTACTACTACTAAGCTTTTTTATTTATTTTAATACATATATTTTAAATGATATGAAAATATAGTTCGCTAATAATCCAGTTTTCAACTTTTTTTTAAATAGGGTTATTTGTGCACTTTGAAAATAAGCTATTTTCTTTATAAGTTAGAACAGATGACATATTATCACTACTTTCTCCCCCACCTGAAGTATCAAGCCATGAATTATGTGACTTAATTGATGAGTCAGCTTTAATTGAAGCACCAATAGAGTTTCGAGACATTCAGGTCAATGGAACACCACCTATCGATGAAATGTATGGTACATTTTTACGGGAGTGTGATGGTTGTGATAATTTAGATGATAGACCTTATGACATTATTAACGACCCTGAACGGACAGATAACCTTTTAAAAAAATATTTGAGTGCTGGTAGTAATTCTTTAGATGTAGACACTAGTACAGTTGAAAATGGCATACAAGTTAGTTCACATCAAGGTATGCTAGAGAGTGATTTAGCTTGTCTGAGTCCTAACAGCATATAAATTGTAGATAATTTTAGTCGTGAGTTAAATGAGATCCCTCCCCCCACAGATTTAATGTACATAACCCCATTTCAACCAAATTTAATTGAAGAAAAATAAATTCACTAGGGTTGATTCACACATTCCTAACACGTTAGTGGCTATGTTAAGTGAAATGGGGGATTTCACTCCACACACCAACCCCATTGTTGATGTTGAACAAAGTAGTGGGGGAGGGGGAAGTAGTTGTGATGGTGATATAAAATTCTCACCACCACAACCCAAATTTCAGCCGACAAATCCAATCTCGAATATGATAGACGTTTTCACTGCGACATTTGGCAATCCCTTTCATACACTGATGGCTGGGGTTATTATAAGTGATCCCATAAATATTATCCATAAATATGTGGAGAAGATTTAAGCGCTTATTGAACATCAAATTCAAGAGTGGGGAGGGCGATACATCACAAAGGCCTCAATAGTATTAAAAATATTCTATTTAAATAAAATCACGGTGAAGTCCACTATCATTATGAGCACACTGAAATGTTAGTGCTTCACCCTCATTTGGGGAATTATCAGATGTTTTTTATGGATTGGGTAGGCAATGTTGTAACTCATTTGGACAATTATAATGAGAAGGGTAGTGGTTCTGTGGTTTTATTTGTTGAAGATTTAAGTGTAAATAAAAGTAAAATTTTTTAAATATTTAATTTTAAGAGGGGGTATAGATAGGAAGGTATAGTTTTAAAATATAACCCCGATTTAGAAGGCTGTCAGGGCATCCAATGAATCTGTTTCGAAACAGGTCAAAATTGTTTCATGTATGCATTTCTTATATCGGCTTTCTGGCCTCTACAACAAAAAGCTACTAACAGAAATTTTGACCAGTGGGCAAAACATGGGAAAGAGAGGTCTGGTTTCCCCCGAGTAGATTTCACTTGTTTAACAGACATATTTTCTTAAACACTCAAAGGAATAGATTATTTTTGAACGGCAAATGCGCATTTAAAGATTGGTGTTACAGTGCTACAATTTTTATGAAGTGTTATTCGTGGTATTTGGGTGTTTTAATCGTAGATGCCTTTTTTCTCGCTTTATAGGGGAGATAAACTCTGGCCCTAAGGTAATTAAACTTTGGTAGCGTGCCTTAGGCTTTGACCGAACTAATGAGGCGTACCGACTGGGTATGTTCGAGAGGCTAAAGGTAGATCGTAGAGAAGTTGTCTAAAATACAATACTTTTATTCATTTAACATATAATAATAATCAGGTATATTCTTTCTACTGGGACTGGCTGTCCCAAGTAGACCACAAGTCTCCGAAACTATAATAATATATAATAAGATACTTAGACACTTACAATGATAAGACAAAATTCCAAGGTATTTCTAAGGAGAAAATGAACGGGCAGAGGTTCACCCGGCAAGTCAAAAGGTCTGCCTCCAGTCTCAAAAATCGGGGTATATGTATGAAAAACTAACCACGTCCTTCAGGTACATTTACGTATTTAGCCGGGAAATTGGTTATTGAGCAAGTTCCCTCCAAGCCCACACATTCCACGATTTGTATCTTTATCTTAAAAAGTGGTATTTTGAAACTTTGTTTTTGCGTCTTAATATATTTTTACTCAATTAATAATTAACTAAATTTGAAAACTTTACCACAATACTCCCCATTTAAAAAAGAATTGTCCCAATTCTCAATATTTTACTTTTAAAACAACTTAATTTCGTTAACAGCCATTATGCTTCCATCTTTGGGTCATTATGTGCATCTACCCTCAATGGGTCTCCTTAGGGTTAAGTTTCTGGTCCAATATTGGCCATGTTCTTTTTTTTGTCGAAGGATTTCAATTTGAAATTTTCCTTTTTTCTCTTTTTCTCTGTCTCTAGGACTGACAATTACTCGTTTACCCTCTTCATATGCATCTTCTGTTTTAACTTGACCCCAAGCGGCTTAAACATAATATTAATGGTTTTGCTAAAATTAGATTTCAAGTTATATTAGACAAGTTTATGAATTATTTGAGTTTACATTAAATTCCCCTTAAAAATTTAATTTATCTTGGTGATGTGGTTGATATACTGTTTATTTTTCGTTTTAGAAATGCCTTGGTAAATTACACATAACATTTTGATCTTAAAATTTTCACATATTTTTCCAGCACAATGCATTTTCACATATTTCAATAACATAAGCCATTGGGCTATGTAGCACATTTTCTAGGCCTAAATTAAGTTCTGATTTTATCTCACTTTTTGACGAATTTGTAGTAAAGTCTGTATTACTGCTATAGTTTCCAAATATCAGTTGATCAAGTACGGTTTGGTTTCTGATGGTATGAGATTGATAGTATCAGGATATAATTGAACTGGCCTTGAAATTTGCTACTTTCCAAAAATGCGTCAAAGAAATGATTGAGAAATGGATCCAAAAGGATATTATGAAAAATTTGATTTCCAAAAAAAAAATAGCTAAGGCTGTCTCTAAAATAAATATCCACATTAGTATACATATAAAGCATATATTTTTACATATATAGTAGAATGAAACAGTCAATTTTCGTATGTATCAATGCATTCGAAAATTAATTACTTTTAAATACTTTCTCCACTTTTTTAATTACTCCAAAAATAAAATCCCGCTTAAATCGAAACATTATGTTCCTTGCTGGATTATTCTTTCAAACTTAATACTAAACAAATTATTTTACAATAAAAAAATTATTAATACTTTGACTCGAGGTCAAACATTTACATATAACATTACATTACTAGTTAAAATTTAAAGTAAATTAAAACAGCGTATATATAAATAAGGATTGTATCATAACTTACATAAGTATTTAAGTCGCAAAACCAGATATGTTATTATACTATTGGTTAAAACTTAAAGCATTTTTTAAAACAAAACACGGTATAGACTAGTATTTATAACAGTAGATATTTTCTCAATTACATTTGTTACAACTATATAAATTTTTTCATATACGACTAAATACATTTTGTTTTAAAACTTTGGTTCTATTTCGAACCCACTTGTGTTATTAACTGTCATTATCTTATAAGCCTGTTTGTCTATTCAGACTTTTAAGCTTTTCAATTCTTTTCGAATTTCTAGGTACTTTAGACAGTTTTATAACGTTTTTGTCTGTAATTTCTCTTTTTTTCCAGCTTTAATGTCTTTTTGGTTTAAGGTATTTTATTTACAGCTTATATCTGATAATCTAAAAAAAAATTTTTTTGTTCACTCTATACCTGTAATGGCATTATCAATTGACTTTGCCTGTACTCTGAAGGTTCGCTTACCAGGACTGCCTTCTGGTAGCTCCTTATAACGTTTCAAGGTCCTCTTGTCATGGGCTACAGCTAAAAAGACTATTATGAACCTGCACACAAAATGATTAATTTTAATTATTTGTGGCTATAATTTTTTCTTGGGCTATTCTTTTTTTCAGAAAAAGTGGCCCTTCTGCAGGAAATACCTGGCCTTCATGGCACACAGTAATTCTGTTTTTGACATACAAGTGACAATGACTATTTTCACTTTAACTTCCCCACTTTTAGTGGTCTGTCTTAGGTTTCAACTTCAAGTTCTTAAGGCTATTATGTGCCTTACTTTCAATTTTCTATGTCATGCTAGTCATTTTTCTGAAAACGACTTCCACATAAGAGAGCCAAATTTCTTTTCTTGACTACTTTGAGCATTTCTCCAATATTTTTATTAATCTCGGCCCGCGTTTACCAATGTAACGGTGGCTTCGTAGTATAATTGCTACTTATTCGCACTTATTTAGTACAATTTTCATACTAGTTCGTTCGGCAAGTTCAATAAGTGCGTCTAACAGAGTTTAACTGACTTCATTGAGTTTATTTTCCTTTTAGTTTCGTCTGTCTATATTTTCAACTTGAACCCTTCTCTTTTTTTTTGATTCAATTTCAATGGAGCATAAGGGTTTTTTCAAGTCTTTTTCCGCTTTTTCAGTAAAATATGTCTTTTTTTTAAGCCTATATTTATATATTCCATGTTCTTTTTCAATAACCTTAACGAGTTTTTTTGCTGATTGCCCTTTGTGATCAAATTCATTATCTCCATATTTCTAAGAGGGGGGGGGGGGGGGTGTCTAATTTTTGCAACTTTTTTTTTGAAATTATTTAAATTTTTTTCTTCCGAAAGTTTTTGGTGTTAGAAAAGTACTGTAGTTTTTCAGCTAATTTTTTTTGAACACTTTTAATTAAGTTTTTCCCCGAAATTTCTAGTTCTAATCTATTCATAAAAATGTACGTTTTTACAATATCCTTGATTCCCACAAAATTGTGTGGTTTTCATCGCAGACACATATTCCATGTCTGTGGTATTTTACCAAAAATTAGTGCCTATGTCGTACCAAAAATTGCATAGAGATAGGGGTTATCTTTTTGCGGTTTCCCTATAATTTTTTTTATATTATTCGTGTCTGGAATTATCCTCAGTTTAATTTGCGCCTTAGTTTTATACAGTCATTGAGTGTAATTTGTCACTTTTGTGATATTTTGACTATTACTCTGTTCTACAAGTGTATGGGTTTAGTGCATTGGCAGAGTTAGTGCATCATGTCATCTCCCATGGTTTAACAACTCTGCCGAGCATTCAGCTCAAACCTCCTCCAAAGTTTGATTTTTATTTCTGATATATATTTGATTAGCTTGGTGGATCCCCCCCCCCCCCAATGACAAGACTCTTAGCATTTTTTGTTTTCAAATGCAGTTCTGTCATTGGTGTTTTTCACCTGCAATGTCCTCGCTCTGTTATTCCTGTTAATGGTTTGTTGTGAATTTATTTAATATGTGATATTAATTATACCCGAGAAAAACTTTGCTTTACGCTGTGCTATACTTTTTAAATTGTGACCCATTTTATCTACGGCTTCTTGTTTATACATATCTTCCTTATTGGTAAGTGTTTAATTTATTATATCTTTTACTATTTATAACAAGATCACAGCTAGCTTGTACATGTCACGATTCATGTAAACTCTCGCTGTCTTTCCCATTATAATTATTTTTAAATTTCTCCAAAACAATTTTTTTTTCAAATTTGACTGAAAGTGTCACCTCAAAGAGTCAAAGGTCAGTAGATACATTGCATGTACTTAACAACGAGAGACCAGCAGTGATTGAGCTCACTCCAAATTTGCTAGCTTCCAATGACCCCATTTCAGTAAACTACCCTCCTTCGTGTTTTATTTATTTTTTTTTAATTGTCCCCCCCGGAAATTTTTAATATACGTATCAAAAGAATTTCCTTTTAATGCTAATTCTAAATATGTATAATTTCATTAGGTTCACTACACCCTGTTAAAAGTTACGTGGCCTTACTTATGTCCCTTTATTTTTTTATTTTTGAAGCGAAGCCTAATTCGTTTTGACAAGTCTTGACATTTCACCGCTCGCAAAGTCTTATCTCGTATCGGAAACAAAATTTTTGCGGCAACCTATGATGTCACTTCAGATCCGAGCTAATAATTTAGCGTTAGAATATGACGGTCATAATTTTTACTGGCGATATATATTTGAAGGAAAACTTGATGTTATTTATATACCGATTAAAAAAGAAAATATAGATATTTCTTTAGTGTCTTTTATACTCGTTTTATTTTTATTTAATATTTTTTTTGTTATTATTGTTTTATTCAAATATTAATCTGCTGGGGGCTGCGCTTGTTCTGCCTTTCTCCGTTTCCTGGTCCAAGTTTTGAATCTTAAATTTTTGCTTTTCTTCTTTATAATATTGGCAAGTTTTTCCGTGGTCTCTATAGTGTGGTTTACACGGCTCTGAGTCCGAGTGCTGTTTTGTTGCCTCGTCAAATATCTTTAATCTTTGTTTCTCTTGATGTTTAGCCTTTTTCATAAGTGTTTTAGCAACTTGTGCTGCTGACAAAGGGATTTCTTGCTGCCCCTTTGTTTTCTTTACTGTTGTCCATAATTTTTCTCTCAAAGAAGATTCTCTTGATGGTGGCCCAGGTTTTGCTATATCGGTTTCTGTAGAAGAATATTCAGTGTCACATTCTGTTAGCTCGCATCTGGTAGTTGGCGTTTGCTCCAAAAGCCATTTTTGCGTTAAGACTGTAGGTGAGTCTAATGTATGAAAATCAGATAATTCTTTGGTTTCTTCCAATTTTTCTTCCTCTTTGGATTTAACCTGTGGTTTATTATGTCTTAAACCAGTAGGTTGTGTTTGAGGCTCTTCTCTGTCGCTTTCATCGCTAGTATCCGATGAAAATTGAACTTGTCCTTTTTTCTCTTGTTTGTTGTGGAAAGTTTGTAGCCAAGACTGGGCTAAATATTCCTTCCACTTCTCCCAACTGTTGTGGTGATTAAAAAGGTCATAAAATTCATATGGTCTTCTGATATATACGTGTGAAATCGTGTTTTCTATTTCTTCTTCTGAAAGAATAGGCTCTGTTTTCTACTATTTTGAAAATTATCCCTTTTTCATTCTACTATGGTGTAGTACTTCATCTTTCTCCTTATACTTATGTTTTAGAACATATTTTAAGTTATTTGGTAGAATTTTTATAATCCTCTAGGGTCTATCTCATTTCACTTTTAGCTTTTTTGTTCTTTGCAGATTTGTTTTGTAAACATAAACCAAATCTACTAAACAGTAAGTCGTTTTATTTTTGCTTTTTCTGTCATATTTTTCTTTTTGTTCTGTTTTCGCATCTTCCAGATTGTCTTTAACTTGTTCCATAGCTTTTTTTCATTCGCATCACCATCTCTTGCTTATATTGGTCTAGGTTGTAATATATTCTGTCATTTTGTATTTCATCTAAACAAATTTTGGGATCTCTTATATGTTGCAAAAAAATGGCGTTTCTTTTAAGGTACGTGAAAAAGCTGTATTTATTACAAAGACTACAAACGACAAATTTTCATTCCAATTTTCATTTTTCTCTCTTGCATGTATCCCCAGCATGTACGCTAATTCTCTATGCTTATCCTCAACCTTCCCATTAGCTGCTGCCATATAAGAAGATGTAAACCATCATCTCACCCCAATATATTCTATGATTTCGTCTAATATTTGGCTCTAAAACATGGCCCATTGTCACTAAGTAAAAATCTAGGGAAAACCCCGTGTTTCAAAAATAGGCAATTGATCAAAACTTTTGTAATGGTTTTGTCTTTATGGGTTTAATTGAAAAAGCGCATAAACAGGAATTAAAATCTTCGACCAAGGTTATTGCTCACCTGCTTCATTTCCCGAACACTGTTAATCTTCACCCAGATCCCAAAATGTCTATTAATATTATTTCTCCTACCTCTGAAGGGGTGGGGTATTGACCTAATTCAGCCCTAGGGGTCTTTGGTGGCACCTTTTGTTTGGCGCACTCTTGGCAGCTTTGAATAAAAGCTTTTAGTTTTGAGTACATTTTTGGAAAATAAAAATTTCCCTTCAGTCTCCCCATAGTTTTTGCTTCTCCCATGTGACAGCCAATCGTTGCATGTGCCATCTATAAAACTTCTCCTTCCAGAGATTTTGGAATTACTGGAGTAATTTTTAAGTCATTTTTTCTATATTCTTGCGATTGTCTATGATATTTTACTAGAAGATTTTCACTTTCGTCTAGATCAAAAATATCTAATTCCTTTAAAAAATGTTTACAGTGTTCTGGCAGTTCCGTTCCTTTTGATAAAAAGTATTTCATTGCTAGACAAAAATCATCTTTATTTTGATGCTTGGAAATATTTTCATTAGACAGTATTTCTACCCCTTCCAGTTCGTTCTGGATGGTTGCTATCACATTTTCTTCCTTATCTGGATTTCGTGACAAATAGTCTGGTAAAATATTTGTACGGCCCTTTATATATATATTGGGGTATATGAATATGCTTGCAGACGTAATATCCACCGTGTCAGCCGGGCTGGAGTATTTTGCATCGTATGTATCCAAACTAATGATTTTTTGTCTACTCGTAAAATAAATTTTTTTCAAAGTAAAAATTGTCGAAAATATTCTGTAAAAACTACCAATGATAAACACTCCCTTTCAACTGTCGAGTATTTTTTTTCTGCTTCCGTCAGTGACCTACTGGCGTATTGAACTATTGATTCTACTCCTTCAGAATTTATGTTTAATAATATGGCCCCGATACCGTACCCCGAAGCATCTGTTTACAAACAGAAGTCTTGTGACAAATCTGGTAGTTTTAGTATTGGTGCCAGTAATAATTGCGTTTTTATTTCCTTTAGTGCTTGTTTTGCTTCCGCTGGACATTCGAATTTACTTGATTTCTTCAAAAGGTTTGTCAAAGGTTGTGCTATTGTGGCATAATTTTTAATATATCGTCTGAAATAGCTAAACAACCCACAAACTGATCTGCAGCTTTTTTTATCTTTAGGAGGCTGTAAATTTTCTATGACTGTAAATTTTTCTGGATTTGGTGAAATAGTACCTTGATTTATTAGGTGTCCAAGGAAAACTAATTTTGGGACCGCAATTTTTAAATTTTCTGGATTTAATTTTAAGCATGCTTTTTCAAACTTTTCCAGTATTTTTCTAATTCGTGCCATGTGGTCTAATAGGATTTCATTAAACAGAAATACATCATCTAAATAATCCAATGTATCTTTTTTCCTACCTGGTTCGTTATCTTTTAACACCAAATTCATTATTCGACTAAAACAATTTGGACTAAATAATAAGCCAATATACATACGTTCAAATGTGAATGTTCTCCCCTCGTCTAAGATTACTGTAGCCTTATGCTTTGTTTCTGCATCTAAAGCGATTTGCCAATATCCTTCTGTTAAGTCAAAACTAGTATAACATTTTGAACCCCCTAACGAATCTAAAATTGTGTCAATTCTTGGTAATTTCATCACGTCTTTAATCGTGACGGCATTTAGTGATCTAAAGTCTATACATAATATCCAGGTGCTATCTTTTTCTCTGACTTACTAATGGAAAACACCAATCGCTAGTGCTTTCATGAATTATTCCCTGATCTTCCATTTCTTTTATTTGGCTTTATAGCCATGGCTTTAAATAATGAGGTGTTTTATACGGTGACTTTTTGATTGGAGGGCCCTCTGTTGATATCTTGTGCGTGATTAAGTGAGTTAATCCGTAATCTACTTTGTGTCTTGCAAAAGTCTATTTAAAATCCCAAAGAATATTTTCCACCCTATTTTTTCCGTTTTCCGGTAAATATTATAAATCAAATTGTTGCAAAAAATCCGTTTTTGCCATTCCATACTCTTCTTGTGGTTGCGGTTTTAATGAGGAAAAATGTTCGTGGCTAATGAAGTTTGCGCTTAATTCTGGACTGCTTAGAGATCTTATTTCCGAATTTGAAATCTTTTCTACTGATCCAAGTTCTACCTGGTTCAGTTTTATTTTATTATTACTTAGATTTGATAATTTTAAGTATGTTATACCATTTTCAATTTTTATAACCTGATTTTCCACAAAAATCATTGGGTATTCTTTTATGGTGTGTCCTTCTATCATGGCATCCATTGTTTTAACCTTTCCTTTTTTTTCATTTAATGTAGCTAGAACTTGAGCTGTCGTTCCCTCTTCTATTGTGATTATTCCGCGTATTTTTATGTTATAATTCGAAACTTCACTTTCGTTATTTGTTGTTAGGCAAATTTGCCTATTATTTTCATGTGCCTGGTTTATTGTAATTGTATTGGATATGGGTTCCCATACAATCCCATATTTTCTGATGGCATCTACTCCTAGAATACTAGGAAATGGTAGCTGATTACATATTATTACTTTTACCGTTCTTTCTTTATCGCCAGCTCTAAATCATAGTGTACGTTCATTCAAAATGGTCAGTTTGTGTCCTTCCACTGCGTTCAGGCTATTTTTACATATTAGTACTATATTTTTGACATTCAGAGGAGACTTATTACAGGTGTCCTCTCGAATTAATTATTTAGATGCGCCTGTATCTAGTAAACATGGTAAATTTTGAAAACACTCAATTTTAAGACAACGCAGAATCGGTAGATTATTATTATTTGCATTTGTATTACAACATTCTAAAAGAAAATATCTTTCCAGAAAGAAGATATTTCCAGAAAGAAAATATCTTTTTGAGGAGAACACTCCCCCACAACGCTCAAGGGTTTTAAGTTATGCCCTGAGGGCATATGAGATTTTTATAGAAGGCGTTGTCGTAGAAACTTCATAACAGGCTCATTTGATTGAAAATTCAAAGGGATGGTGCCCTTTTTAATAGTCGAAAGTGATTGGAGGGCACCTAATCCCCCCCCCATGCCAACCATTCCTCAAAACACATCCAATCAAAATTTTGAGATAGCCCTTTTGTTCAGCGTAGACTAGTTGATTTCCAGATAGAAAATATGTTTTTGAGGAGGAAGCTCCCCCGCAACCCTCAGGGGAAAGGTTTTAAGTTATGTCCTGGGGGCATATAAGGTTTTTATAGAAGGCGTTGTCGTAGAAACTTCAAAACAGGCTCATTCGATTGGAAATTCAAAGGGCTAGTGCCACTTTTAATAGCTGAAAGTGATTGGAGGGCAACTAGCCCCCCACACCCATCAGTCCCCCAAGCACATCCAATCAAAATTTTCAGATATTCATTTGGTTCAACGTAGGCTAGTTGATTTACAGATAGAAAATAGGTTTTTTATGAGGACACTCCCCCACAACCCTCAGGGCAAGGGTTTTAAGTTATGCCCTGGGGACATATAAGGTTTTTATAAGAAGGCGTTGTCGTAGAAACTTCAAAACAGGCTCATTCGATTGTAAATTCAATGGGCTAGTTTCCTCCTTAATAGTCGAAAGTGATTGGAGGGGAACTAGCCCCTCCCCCACGCCCATCATTTCCCCAAACACATCCAATCAAAATTTTGAAATAGCCATTTTGTTCATCGTAGTTGATTACCAGATAGAAAATATGTCTTTGACGTGGACACTTCCCAACAACCCTCAGGGCAACGTCCAGCATTCACCCAAACACATCCAATAAAAATTTTGAGATAGCCATTTTGTTCAGTGTAGTTGATTTACAGATGGAATATATGTTTTTGAGGAGGATACTCCGCCACATTTCTCAGGGCAAGGGTTTTAAGTTATTCCCTGGGGACATATAATGTTTTATAGAAGGCGTTGTCGTAGAAGTTTCAGAAAAGGGCTCCTTCGATTTGAAATTCAAAGGACTAGTGCCGTTTTTAATAGTCGAAAGTTATTAGTAATATTTTTTGGTGTTGTTGTTGTTTAGACCAGGGCACTTCGTATCGAAGGAGTTGTCGAGGTAACTTCGAAAAGAGCTCATTCAATTGAAAATAGAAAGGGCTGATGCCCTTTTTAATAGTCGAAAGTGATTGGAGGGTAACTAAACCCCCTTCCACTCCCACCCTCCCATTTGACCATTATGTTTAAAAACTAAATGTTGCTTTAAGATTAAATCATAATGCACTGTGATAATGCTAATTCCTAATAAGGCATCTTAGCAGTATCCCAAGAACGACTGAGGGTATTATGTTCAAACTTTCCAGGCTACTTCTGCTCTTACAATTTAACCGAATCAAAATAGTGTAAGTGTATCCAAACTATCAAAGAAAGTAAACAGATTTTTTTGGGATTGGTATCAAGTTTTCCATTTCAGGTCAACTAAAGGAGGTATGAAACTAAGTTAAACAGTAATATTTGTGTCCAGATTTTTAAAAGGGTGTATGTTTTTAAAAATTGCTGAAAATTTTTCTCCACCATACAAATAGCAGGCCAAACTATAAAGCTTTAAAAAAAGAAAAGATTTAAAGTGTTATTTTCTTTTTCCCTGAAAAAACTATGTCAATATAAAACGAACAGAAATTAATTAAAAAAACTTTTTCTACAAAATAAGTTTTTCATAGAAAAGTAAAGAACTCCATTAAACAAAAAATGAGCAAAAATAAAATCAGATAATCTACCAGGCTCGAAACTACCACAAATCAGCATCGATAAATAAATGAAAACCAAAACGATCAGAAATTACAATAAATAACCGAGCCAAACTCAAAACGAGCAGAAACTAAGATAAGTTGGGTTCAAAACCCCTATGCCTTCCCAAGGCCAGAACAAAATTTGCACTTTACTGAAAAAATACAAATGAATGTGCATTGTCAGTTTTACATATACTGATATTTAGTAATTAAATATTAAAATTATTTCATTTATTAAAGTTATAAAAGTAAAAACATTTATATATTTTTCAGTTAACGCATATCAAACCCCAATATCTTTCATCAATGTTGAAGAGGTCTTAGGTCCAGCAGTGTCAAACATTCGCCAAGAATTAATTTGTTATGCAATAAAAAACTGGCACATCCATCTCACTAAATTTTTTCCTTTCATTTTAATTTAATATTTACCACCCAACAACTGCGTTCGAATGTGTTCGATTGAACTAAGATGGTCAGAATTTTCTTTTATTTATGTTATTGCAAAAATGTAATTTTTAAGAAAAATAAGGCAATTTTTGTAAACATAATAAAGATAACTTTTGTGGATTTTTTTTATTTTAGATTTTTGTATGTTTCTAAACAAATTCTAAAACTATATATTTTCATGTGTACATGTATATTGTTACCTAATAAATGAATCATCAAAAAGATTTATTTTTCTTTCAATTATATTTATATTGGGTCGCCAGGAAACTTGCAATCATAAATGGGGTCGTGAATGAAAAAAGTTTAGGAAGCCCTGCTCTAGATTATACAAAATTAAAAGCTGCTTATAAAAATTGCTATTCTGTAAGAGGTTTTTATTGTAAACTATAAACTAGAATGCCTTTTCCTAGAATGGGTTGATGTATGACGGTTCATATTCAATTTACCTGAAAAATTTTTCTCGCATAGATCACATTTAAACGGTTTCTAATCTGTATTAACTCTTTGATGTTTTATCAAATGGCTTGATTGCGTAAAACTCTTTTTGAACAAATCAAATTTAAACTGTCTTCCACCTGTATGTAGTCTTTGGTGAAGATATAAATTGCTTGATTGAGAAAAACCCTTTTTATAAACATCACATTTAAACGGTTTCTCACCTGTGTGCACTCTGTGATGTATATTCAAATTGCACAGCTCAGAAAAGCTCTTGTGACATACATCACATTTATATGGTTTTTCTCCCGTACGAATTCTTTGATATGAAACCAATAGTGAATAGAAAGGAATTCTTGTTATGGCATATATTGCGCTTATAGTCTTCTAAACTTTTTCCTCTGTAAGCCAATATTAGAATTTGAAGCTTCCATAAGTGCATTGATATTACTTTATGAAGTATCTGCGGCTTCTACAATAAAATAAAATAAAGGGGATGAAAAACCTAAAACGTTATCATAAGACATTCTTAATCGTAAATGCTAAAGTACTGATGGTCACAAAAAAATCGGCTTAAATAATCTGACAAATTAAAAAAAAAATAATAGCTAAACGAGAGGCTAGAACAGATTCAAGTCTATTGCTATAAATATTATAAAAATAAAACTCCCTAATTTCTGCTTATATACTAAACCGAAAGGTAAATGATTTATACCTATAATTTAAGAACTTTGTGTCTACAGCCAAAGCACGGATCCTACGCTACCCCTTGGTGAGCAGAGTACCAGGCCTTGCCAATTATATAACAAAAATTCTGGTGTCAACACAACCCCCAGAGCCTGGAGCAGGCGTTGTAAGTTATGCCCTGGTGGTATATATGGGTCTTATGGAAGAGATGCTCGTATAAACTTCAAAGAGGGCTCATTTGATTGGAAATTGAAAGTTCTAGTTCACTTTTTAAGAGTCAAAAGATATTGGAGGGCACCCTAGCCCCCCCCCCCCATTCCACGCCCTTTTTCCTCAACCCCATCCGATAAGAACTTTGAGATAGCTTCTTTTTAAAAATAGTTCAAAGACCATATAGCGAAAACTCCGGGGTTGACAGAGCCCCCCAGGGCCCGAGGGTAGGGGTTGTAAGTTATGCTCTGAGGGAACATATGGTTCTTACTAAAGGGATGCTCGTAAAAACTTCAAAGAGGGCTCATTTGATTGAAAATTGAAAGTTCTAGTTCAGCTTTTTAGTCAAAAGAGATTTGAGGGCAACTAGCCCACGCCCCATTTTCCTCAAATGCATCCAATAAAATTTTTAGATAGCCATTAAGTAAAAAATTAATCAAAAGTCAGATAACAAAAACTGAGGTGTCGTCACAACCCCCCAGGGCCCGGGGGCAGGCGTTGTAAGTTTTGCCCTGGGGCATATATGGATCGTATGAAATGGATGCTCGTATAAACTTCAGAGAGCGCTCATTCGATTGGAAATTGAAAGTTCGAGCTCATTTTTTATTAGTCAAAAGTAATCTAGGGGCAGCTAGCCACCCCCCCCCCCGCCTTCTTTTTCCAAACCCATCTGATGAAAATTTTGAGATAGAATTGTTGTTAAAAATAGTTAAAAGGTTGGGTAAGAAAAAATCCGGTGTCAATACAACCCCCCAGGGCCCAGGGGAAGGCGTTCTAAGTTAAGCCCTAAGGGCATGCATGGTTCTTATGAAAGAGATGCTCGTATAAACTCCATAGAGGGCTCATTTGATTGGAAATTGAAAGTTCTAGTTCACTTTTTAAGATTCAAGAGAGTTAAGGGAAACTCCCCCCCCCCTGACGCTCTTTTTTCCCCAAACCCATCCGCTACAAATTTTCATATGGCCAGTTTTTTGGCAATTGTTCAAAAATTAGATAAAAAAAACTCCCCCAGGGCCCGGGGAAAGGCGTTGTAAGTGTTGTCCTGGGGGCGTATGTGGTTCTTATGAAAGGGATGCTCGGATAAACTTCAGAGGAGGCTCATTTGTTTGGAAATTGAAAGTTCTAGTTCAATTTTTAAGAGTCAAAACATATCCGATTTTTATAATGGCCATTTCATTAAAAATAGTTCAAAGGTCTGATAAGAAAAATTCCTGTGTCGACGGAACTCGCCAGGGCCCGGAGGCAGGTTTTATGAGTAATACTTTGGGGGCATATATAGTTCTTTTGGAAGATATACTCGTATAAACTTTGGAGAGGTCTCATTTGATTGGAAATTGAAAGTTCTTGTTCACTTTTTAAGAGTCAAAAGAGATCGGAGGGCAACTATCCCCCCTCCTCCACGCCCTAAATGCATCAGATAAAAATTTTGTAGGAGATATTTTGTTGAAAATAGTTCAAAGTTCTGATAGCAAAACTCTGGTGTCGACACATCCCCCCAGGGTCCGGGGGTAGGCGTGGTAAGTTATACCTTGGGGGCATGTATGGTGGTTATGGAAGGAATGCTCGTATAAACTTACAAGAGGGCTCATTTGTTTGGAAATTGAAAGTTGTAATTCACTTTTTAAGATTCAAATGTGATTGAAGGTCAGCTAGCCTTCCCCCAAAACTCAATTTATTTTCTCCCCAGAGGCAATTCATATAGACGGGGTCGTCCTATAAAATTCAAAGGGAGCTCATTCGATTGGAAATTGAGAGCTCTAGTGCCCTTTTTAAAAGTCAAAAGCGATCGTAGAGCAATTCCCCCCCCCCTAAGCCCTTTTTCCCCAAATACATCTGATAAAAAAATTTAGGTAGCCATTTTGTTAAAAATAGTTCAGAAGATTAAATAACAAAAACTTCTTTACGTATGGCCATTTCATTAAAAATAGTTCAAAAAGGTCAGATAATAAAAACTCCTGTGTCGACAAAATCCCCCCCCCGTACGGCCCGGGGAAGACGTTGTAAGTTTTTCTCTGGGGGCATATATGGTTCTTATGGAAGGTATGCTCGTATAAACTTTGGAGGGCTCATGTTATTGGAAATTGAAAGTTCTCGTTCCCTCTTTAAGAGTCAAAAGAGATTAGAGGGCAAATAGCCCCCCTCTCTACTCCCTATTTTCTCAAACCCATCCGATAAGAACTTTGAGAGAGCCATTTTTTCAAAAATGTTCAAAGGTCAGAGAACAAAAACTCCGGTGTCGACACATCCCCCAGGGCCCAGAGGGCAGGCATTATAAGCTATGTCCTGGGGCCGTATGTGGTTCTTATGAAAGGAATGCTCGTATAAACTTCAGAGAGGGTTCATTTGAATGGAAATTAAAAGCTGTAGTTCATTTTCTCAGAGTAAAAAAAAAGATCGGAGGGCAACTAGCCCCTACCCCCCTCCACGCCCTTGGGTGTATCGGATGGATAAATCAATCTGATAAAAATTTGAGGTGACCATTATGTGAAAAATAGTTTAGTCATCAGATATTAAAACTCCAGGGCCAACACAAGCCCCCAGGGCCCAGGGACAGGCGTTGTAAGTTATACTCTGGGGATATATATGGTTCATATAGAAACGATGATTGTATAAACTTCAGAGAGGGCTCATTTGATTGAAAATAGAAAGGTCTAGTTCACTTTTAAAGAGTCAAAAGAGACCGAAGCTTAATTAGTCCCAACAAACCCTTTTTCACCAAACCCATCCGACAAAAATTGTGAAATAGCAATTTTTTTAAAAATGGTTCAAACATCAGATAATAAAAACTCCGAGGTTGACACAAACCCATTTTTACAATTTGATATTGTTGCTCTGATACCAGTTTTGATACTTTGATGAATATTAGATTTTTTTTAAAAGTTTGATTTTGAAATACGTAATTTTTAAAAACCTGAAACTTTTTCAATCAAAAACGAACAAAAATTAATTAAAAAAACTTTCCGAAAAGTAAGTTTTTCAAAAAAAAAGTAAAGGCCATTTCAAACTTAAGCTCAGCATATACAAATACCTTTTAAAGTCCAACTCAAAACGACCAGAAATTACTATTAAAGAATAAATGAAAACCAAAACGAACACAAATTAAATAAACAATCATAGCAAAAACATACAAAACGTAATAACATGAGTGAATGAATAGATCTTAAAGCGAGTAATGCTTAGATTGAATATGAAAATACAGCTTAAAGCGAAAAAATCTTTTCCTATTGAAGTATAAATAAAACTTAAAACGAACATAAATTAAATAAAAAATCAATGCAAACAAACATACAATAGATATTAATCTAAATTTATAAATAAATCTTAAAACGAGTGAAACTTAAATTGAATATGCAAATCAAGCTTGAAACGAACAAAAATCACTACAAACCAGAGTTTGGGTATGACCTCCTTCTCTCACTGTAAAAGTCTATAACTACATGCGTCTTGAACTGTCTTGGAAAGTATAAACAACATTAAATTGAATATTTGATGTATAATGACATTAATTGTTGAAAGATCCATCAGTTCAAGAATTTATTTTACTGTTTATCGTATTTTTATTTTCAATGCTGTCAGAACTGGAAAAGAAAATATTTGTAATATAATTCGTTTTCAGTTAATCGCCAATGAAGCAGTAGGCTTTTGGTTTTTATTTACAGTTAGAAAAGGAGGCAGTATCCAAACACATGTTTGTAGTGAAAATATATTCGTCTTTAACAACTATAAAAAGAGCTAATAAATTATACTGAATATTTGATGTATAATAATATTATTTGCTGAAAGCTCACCAGTTCAAAATGTTACGGTGAGAGAAGGAGGTCAAGATGGTATTTCGTAACCGACATCACTTAATAAAAGTATTGCGAAGCTAAAACCAAAATCACTTATGACTTATGTTCTGCGTGGTAAAATTTTTGTCTTTGATAGTTTATGCGGATGACATACTAAACCTGAACCGGTTTCTGTATGGGCAAGAAGATAATTTTATCAAGTTACAATAAGAGTATACCCATATTAGACTCCAATTTAATGCTGAAAAGTTGGAAGTACTGCTTTTTAATTCGAAATCCGATGAGGATCAGAGCGTCAACCTTGATGATTCTATTGTTGAGCTCACGGAGGGCATTGTATATCCGGGCCTTCCAATTGAAGAGTCAATACTAGAGACGGGGCAATTACTGCTTTCTCATTTTCAGAATCGGTCTTCTTGTACGTATAGCTGTATAGTGGTAAATAAGCGTAAGTTTGACCGTAATCTGTTGGCCCGGGTGTTCAATGCTATGGTTTTGTCACATTATCTGCACCTCAGCCTAGTTTGGCGCATTTATACGGCTTAGCAGAAGAAGTGGCATTTTTCCGCACAACCGATCGTCTCAATAAACTAAAATTTCATCACATTAGTGAGGCAGTAGACAAAATTAGCTCCAAAAATCCCCATGTTCCACTTGCTTTATGAATGCCATTGTTTCCTATTCTAATGAAAACGATTATGCAATCCAGATCTATAATTTTTCAAGACAAAGATATTTGTAATCCTACAGCTTGGTATCGATTTTGATTAGTATATGGGAATGATTTTAGCATACATTTGGAGAAGACGATAAATTAAGTAATTTTTGCTCTTGGAAGGTATATAAATATGATGTTACTCATATACTCATTTGGCATGATTCAGTTCCTTCTTCCTGCTTATCCTTTCAAAAGCACTAAAATGACTTCATTCTCTTACAGGGTGGGTGAGAAGTTCAGACGTGGATTCACTTTTTCTTTCCTTTGCATCTTTGCAGACGCTGAAATAACACTTCATCCTTCTACGATGAAAAACCGCCAATTTCAATTGAATTAAGTAGTTTCGAAGTAAATTCAGTTCTTTTGTTCTGATTATCCTTCACACAGTCACGGAAGCTAAACTAACACGTCCCTTTATTCTATTGTAATTTCACTTTGTCCTTACAACATCAGATTTTGTTGTACAACATTAATTTTGTAATTCAACAGAACTTTTCTTGTTCCTTGCCTTTTTCTTGTTCCACAGAGTCATTTTGCATGAGTCATAGATACTATAAACGATATGAACTCTCCTGAGAGAAAATGGTTTAACTTTCTATCTTGAAAAGCCATTTAAATGATTATTTTTTCTCTCTAAAATAAAAGCTGTAAACAAAAATTTCCAACTCGTGACGTTTCTAGATTTTTTTTTTTTTTAGGCCTGAAAACCCCTATTTTCCAAAGAAAAATACTATTTCATTGAAAACCTTATAAATGCATATGTTACTGTGATTGTCCAAAATCTAGTTAATGTCAACATTCACCAATTAATGTCCAAAATTCCTTTTATTCTGCTTGGATTCAATTAGCTTTGAGAGTCAGCTTTTTCAGTCTTATACAAGCTTTGATGGTAAAAATTAAAGTTAGGTTTGGTTGGGTTAGGTTAAACTAGGTTATAAATGTCAGAAATAGGTTAATAACCTAATCTAATCTAACCTGACCTAACCTAACCTGTCACCATCAAACCTTGCATAAAACAGAAAAAGTTGATTGGCAACACTGACTAAATCCAAGGAAAAAAAAGCATTTCGGACATTCACCGGTGAATGTCGACATTCACCAATTTCGGAGATTAGCGGTAACATATGTATACACAGTTTCACGTTTAAAGAGGGTATATATCTACTCTCTTTAAACGACTAATAGCTGTTAATGTATATATTTATTTTCGTAAACGGCTCCATATTTTTTTTAAATTGTTTTCTGATCTGGATTAATATCGAGACATTTTTGCATAATTTTATCACCGGAATCTAAGACTGGGCTCTACAGTGCGTTGATCCCCGTAGTAGAATAATATTTGTGCCCATGAATCGGAGGTAATAATAACAAGCCGGAGGTAATAGGCATTCAACAGGAGGTCCCATAGACTTCTTGCTCTCTGACGCTTCAGACATCAGACGTTTCAAACTGGACTATGAAACTCATCTCAGGGGTTAGGAAACAAGAAATTAGGTGATATAGAGTTTAGGAGCTCCGTCACGAAGGGTGGGGCATATAAATAGGGAGTAGGACTTATGATTAATAAGGGAGTGGCTAAGTCTTTTATCAGCTGAGAATGTATTAATAAATGACTGCTAATCACTCATTTTAAGCATAAATAGTGCAGGAAACAGTCATAGCAGAATATGCCCCTGTAGAACCGACTGAAGGAGAGAATAGTGACTCGGATGAATTTTACTTAGTGTTATTGGAAGAAATAAACAGGGCCCCAGGTAGAAATGTGGTATTCTCATTAGAATATTTTAACGCCCAGGTCGGTAGAAATAAGGATGGATGGTATCCTAGCCCAGGTTAATTTGGTGTAGGAAAAGAAAACAGTAATACCTACAGACTGCTGCACTTTCGTAGTTAAAACAGTCTAGATAAAAACAATACAGCATTTGGCCATAAAGTGGCCCATAAGTTAAAATGGTACTCACATAAGGCTCTCACCTCATTGATTATGTTATTGTAAAGCAAAGCCTGCCAGGTTCATTACGAGATAGTAGGTTATATAGGAATGCTTTTATTAATGTTGAAAGAAAAATCACTATCTAAAAATATCTAGGGTTAATTTAAATCTGAAATTCCAGAAGGGGGAACTACCCTCCAGGAAGCTATGACATTGGTAGGCCCCAGGATGAGAATTTGAGAGAAACTTTTCAGGAAGAGTTGAATTCTAAACTTGAGAGTTGCAAACTTGACTATGTAGAAGATGAGTGGAATAATTTTAAGAAAAGAATTTGTGAAGTTGCTGATGGCGTCTTAGGGAAGAAACTCAGAAACGCAGCTAAGAGAATTAGTCAAAATGCTTTATGTTTAATACAGAGAAGTATTGGCTAGAACAAAAATTATCTTAATGATAGATAAATATGAAAATAAAAGGAATGTAAAGAAAGGTGTGAAGTGGAGACCATGGATAAAATTTCCAAAGATCTGGATTATACAGCTATATGACAGAATAGTAGCATATTGTACTGGTATGTTCATAAATTGAGAGGGGGTAGAGAATCTAGACTTTGCAAGTTAAAGATGGGAACAAGGCAATAATTAGTGACCAGAAAAGAGTTAAAAAGATGTGGACAGAACATTTTGGGAACGTGCTAAACTGGGATGGAGCTATAGGAAAAGATATAAAAGAAATTGAAAAAGTTTGTGACACCATGGATGTGAAGGAATAATTATTTTGTAAGGAAGAATTAGTGATTAGAAAAGGATTGAAAAATAAAGCCCCCGATGTTGATAGTGTGGTGTAGAATTTTCTTAAATATAGCGGCTATAAGGTGCGAAATAAGTTACTGAAGATATATGATTTTTGAAAAAAGGGATGTACCAATCGATTTTATAAAAACCTTCATTAAACGCCGGTATAAAAAAAGCGATACGAGTGAGCATGGCAATTAGCCAGGTGATTAAGTTTAATTAGCCATGGTAATTAAGAGGCATTAGCCTGGTTTCTGCAGGAACCAGTTTACATAGCATGATGATATTTTTAAGACTTAAAGATACGATAGAAAATGTTTTAAGAGAAGAGCCGTGCGGTTTTAGGAAGAGTAGAGGATGTGTCGACTAAATTTATACTCTTAAGCTAATAATTGAAAAGTGCGTGAGTTATCAAACACCTTTGGTCCTCAATTTTATAGATAATAAGTAAGCGCTCAATTCAGCTGATAGTAGAGCCTTAGCGATGGTCTTATTTATGTATGTTGTACCATACGAATACATTTAAATTACTAGTGCTATGTACAAGAATAACACTGCAGTGGTTAAAATAGGAAATGAGGTTAGCAGTTGGTTTCGTAACAAATCAGGAGTTAATCAAGGTTGCGTTCTATCCCAATTAATAAGGATTATTTTAATTGACTTGTCTTATGGTCCGCCTTTCACCTGTGGTCCGCAAGATGACGTGGTTGAC